>NW_027206886.1:96763-117256 GCF_032191515.1 Phaenicophaeus curvirostris | reverse complement strand
GGCTGGAGTCTTTTGGAGAGGGTTTTGGGGGGATAAGAGGGGCTGGGAGGGCATTTTGGGGGGCTACAGCGAGTATTTGGGGGGGCTGGGGTCTCTAGAAGGGGTTTTGATGGGTCTGGGGTCTTTGGGAGGGGATTTGGGGGGGCTGGGGGCTGTGGGAGAGGGTTTAGGGGGGATAAGAGGGGCTGGAGGGCATTTGGGGGGGCTACAGAGAGGTCTAAGGGGGATTTGGGGGGGCTGGGGGCTTTGGGAGAGTGTTTGGGGGGCTGCAGTGAGGATTTGGGGGGGCTGGGGGCTTTGGGAGAGGGTTTTGGGGGGATAAGAGGGGCTGGGAGGGCATTTAGGGGGATCGCCAGGAGGTCCAGGGTGGATTGGGGTCTTTCGGAGAGGATTTGGGGGTGTGGGGGCCACGGGAAGGGGGTTTGGGGGGATAACAGGGGCTGGGAGGGCATTTGGGGGGGCTACAGCGAGGATTTGGGGGGTCTGGGGTCTCTAGAAGGGGTTTTGATGGGTCTGGGGTCTTTGGGAGGGGGTTTGGGGGGGTACAGCGGGGATTTGGGGGGGAATAAGAGCGGCTGGGAGGGCATCGGGGGGGCCTCCAGGGAGAATTTGAGGGGGTCTGGGGTCTCCAGGAGGGGCTTTGGGGGGTCCCCGGGGTCTCATTCCCCCCCCTCCCCGCAGTCGTGGGCCGAGTTCGTGCGAATCGTGGACCCCGACATCGTCACCGGCTACAACATCAACAACTTCGACCTCCCCTACCTGCTGCAGCGCGCCCAGGGCCTGCAGGTGCCACCCGCGGGGACCCTGGGGACCCTGGGGGGACCCACAGAGACCCTGGGGGACCCATAGAGACCCCATAGCGACCCTCGGGGACCCACAGAGACCCTGGGGGACCCATAGAGACCTTTGGGGACCCATAGAGACCAAAAGCAACCTATAAATACCCTATAGTGACCCCTAAATGCCCCATAGTGACCCACAGGGCCCCATAGAGACCCATAAATACCCTATAGTGACCCCTAAATACCCCATAGTGACCCATAAATACCCTATAGTGACCCCTAAATACCCCATAGAGACCCCTAAATACCCCATAGTGACCCACAGAGCCCCGTAGTGACCCCTAAATACCCCATAGAGACTCAGAGAGCCCCATAGTGACCCATAAGGACCCATAGAGACCCCCAGTGACCCCCAAGTACCCCGTAGAGTCCCCGTAGAGTCCCCGTAGCGCCCCATAGAGTCCCCGTAGGGCCCCGTAGCGCCCTGTAGAGCCCCGTAGAGTCCCCGTAGAGTCCCGTAGAGCCCCGTAGAGTCCCCGTAGCGCCCCCACGTCCCCCCAGCGCCCCCGCGTCCCCCCAGGTGGAGTCGTTCCCCTTCCTGGGCCGCGTCCGCGGGGCGCCGCTCGGTGGTTCGGGACTCGGCGTTCCAGTCGCGGCAGCTGGGGCGGCGCGAGAGCAAGGTGGTCAGCGCCGAGGGCAGGGTCACCCTCGACCTCCTGCAGGTACCGGGGGGGCTGGGGGGGGGTCCTGGGGGGGCTGGGGGGTCGCCGTGGGTCACCGTGGGTCGCTGTGGGTCGCAGGTGCTGCTGCGGGAGCACAAGCTCCGCTCCTACAGCCTCAACGCCGTCAGCTTCCACTTCCTGGGGGAGCAGAAGGAGGACGTGCCCCACGGCATCATCGCCGACCTGCAGGTGACGACGACGGCCCCTCTGGCCCCTCTGGCCCCTCTGGCCCCTCCACGTCCCCTCGGTGTCCCCTCGGTGTCCCCCGTTGGGGTCAGAGCAGACTTGATGCCTCTTGACCGTTTCCTACCTCAAGGGCACCATGTTCTCTCCGTGTCCCCTCGTCCCCTCATCCCCTCCATGTCCCTGTGTCCCCTCCATGTCCCCTAATCCCCTCCATGTCCCCTCATCCTCTCCATGTCCCTGTGTCTCCTCCATGTCCCCGTGTCCCCTCATCCCCTCGTGTCCCCTCATCCCCTCCATGTCCCCTCATCCTCTCCATGTCCCTGTGTCCCCTCCATGTCCCCTCATCCCCTCATGTCCCCTCCATGTCCCTGTGTCCCCTCCATGTCCCTTCCATGTCCCCATGTCCCTATGTCCCCATGTCCCCTAATCCCCTCCATGTCCCTGCGTCCCCTCCATGTCCCCATGTCCCCTCCATGTCCCTGTGTCCCCTCCATGTCCCTTCCATGTCCCTATGTCCCCATGTCTCCTAATCCCCTCATGTCCCCTCATCCCCTCCATGTCCCCGTGTCCCCTCCATGTCCCCCCCATGTCCCCTAATCCCCTCCATGTCCCCTCATCCCCTCCATGTCCCTGTGTCCCCTCCATGTCCCTTCCATGTCCCCATGTCCCTATGTCCCCATGTCCCCTCATCCCCTCCATGTCCCTGTGTCCCCTCCATGTCCCCATGTCCCCTCCATGTCCCTGTGTCCCCTCCATGTCCCTTCCATGTCCCTATGTCCCCATGTCCCCTCATCCCCTCATGTCCCCTCATCCCCTCCATGTCCCCTCGTCCCCTCATGTCCCCATGTCCCCTTGTCCCTCCCATGTCCCCTCATCCCCTTGTGTCCCCATGTCCCCTCACATCCCTGTGTCCCCACATCCCCTGATGTCCCCATGTCCCCTCACGTCCCCGTGTTCCTGATGTCCCCTGCTGTCCCCATGTCCCCTGATGTCCCCACGTCCCCTGATGTCCCCGTGTCCCCCCGTGTCCCCAGTTGGGGTCGGAGCAGTCGCGCCGCCGCCTGGCCGTGTACTGCCTGAAGGACACTGTGTCCCCTCCACGTCCCCATGTCCCCTCACGTCCCCGTGTCCCCATGTCTCCTGATGTCCCCCGCTGTCCCCATGTCCCCTGATGTCCCCACGTCCCCTGATGTCCCCGTGTCCCCCCGTGTCCCCAGTCGGGGTCGGAGCAGTCGCGCCGCCGCCTGGCCGTGTACTGCCTGAAGGACGCGTTCCTGCCGCTGCGGCTGATGGAGAAGCTGATGGTGCTGGTGAACCTGGTGGAGATGGCGCGTGTCACCGGCGTCCCCCCCCAGCTACCTGCTCGCCAGGGGACAGCAGGTCAAGGTGGTGGCACAGCTGCTGCGGCAGGTAGGGGGGGGACAGGGGGACAGGGGGGACACGGGGACATGGGGGGGATAGAGGGACATGGGGGACATGGGGACAGGAGGACATGGAGGGGACAGAGGGACACGGGGGGCAGGGGACACGGGGGGCAGGGGGACATGGGGGACAGGGGGACATGGAGGGGACATGGGGGGACAGGGGGACACAGGGGGGCAGAGGGACATGGGGGACAGGAGGACATGGAGGGGACGGGGACACAGGGGACATGGAGGGGACATGGGAGGACAGGGGGACATGGGGGGACAGGGGGACGTGGAGGGGACACGGAGGGACATGAGGACGGGGATTGAGGACGGGTTGGGGTGCGTGGGGAGGACGGGGAGGGGACACGGGGACAGGGGGGTCCCCACGGGGGTCCCCACGGGTGTCCCCGCGGGTGTCCGCAGGCGCTGGCCGAGGACCTGCTGCTGCCCGTGGTTCGCTCCGAGGGGGGTGACGACTACGAGGGGGCGACGGTCATCGAGCCCCGCAAGGGGTGAGCCCCGTCCCCCGTGTCCCCCGTGTCCCCCGTGTCCCCCCTCGCCCTCTGTGTCCCCCTGCGTCCCTCATACCCCCTGTCCCCCATGTCCCTGACGTCCCCTCTGTCCCTCTTGCCCCCCGTGCCCTCCATGATCCCAATGTCCTCCATGGTCCCAATGTCCTCCATGTCCCCCGTGTCCCCCCGTGTCCCCCGTGTCCCCCCGTGTCCCCCCAGGTACTACGAGTCCCCGATCGTGACGCTGGATTTCTCGTCGCTGTATCCGTCCATCATGATCGCCCACAACCTCTGCTACACCACCCTGCTGCCGCCGGGGGGCGCCACCAAGCACGGGTGGGGACAGGGGGGCGCTTGGGGGGGATGGGGGGGGACAGGGGGGTGATTGGCGGTGATTGAGGGGTGATAGGGGGGTGATTGGGGGGTGATGGGGGGGCAGGGGGTGATAGGGGGTGATTGGGGGAGACAGAGGGTGTTTGGGGGGTGATAGGGGGTGATTGAGGGGTGATAGGGGGTGATTGGGGGGTGATAGGGGGTGATTGGGGGGTGATGGGGGGGACAGGGGGTGTTTGGGGGGTGATAGGGGGTGATTGAGGGGTGATAGGGGGTGATTGGGGGGTGATAGGGGGTGATTGGGGGGGACACGGGGTGATTGGGGGGTGATAGGGGGTGATTGGGGGGGACGGGGGGTGATGGGGGGTGATTGGGGGGGGATGGGGGGTGATTGGGGGGGACAGGGGGTGATTGGGGGGTGATTGGGGGAGACAGGGGGCGATTGGGGGGTGATAGGGGGTGATTGGGGGGGACAGGGGGTGATTGAGGGGTGATTGGGGGAGACAGGGGGCGATTGGGGGGTGATAGGGGGTGATTGGGGGGGACAGGGGGTGATTGAGGGGGATGGGGGGTGATTGGGGGAGACAGGGGGCGATTGGGGGGTGATAGGGGGTGATTGGGGGGGACAGGGGTTGATTGGGGGGTGACGGGGGCGATTGGGGGGTGATAGGGGGCAGTTGAAGGGGGATCAGGGGGTGATTGGGGGGGACAGGGGGTGATTGGGGGGTGATAGGGAGCAGTTGAAGGGGGACAGGGGTTGATTGAGGGGTGGGGGGGCAGAGGGACATGGGATGGGGGCAATTGGGGGGCAGGGGGAGCTCTGGGGGGGCAGCTGGGGGGCTCGATGGGTCCCTGGGGGTCTCGGGGGGGGTCTCTGTGGGTCCCTGGGGGTCTCTGGGGGTCCCTGTGGGTCACTGTGGGTCTCGGGGGTCTCTGGGGGTCCCTGGGGGTCACTGTGGGTCTCGGGGGTCCCCGTGGGGCAGGCTGGGCGCTGACGAGGTGACGCGGACGCCGACGGGCGAGCTGTTCGTGCGGGCGAGCGTGCGGCCGGGGCTGCTGCCCCGCGTGCTGCAGGGGCTGCTGGCGGCCAGGACCAGGTCGGGGGGCTCCGGGGGGGCACTCGGGGGGCACTCGGGGGGCACTCTGGGTCCCGCTGGCTCGCTCGGAGTCACTTGGGGGCCGCTGGGGGTCACTTGGGGGTCACTGTGGCTCATTTGTGGGTCCTTCTGGCTCACTCTGGGTCACTTGTGGGTCCCTCTGAGTCACTTGTGGGTCCCTCTGGCTCACTCTGAGCCACTTGTGGGTCACTGTGGGTCCCTCTGAGTCACTCTGAGTCACTTGTGGGTCCCTCTGAGCCACTTGTGGGTCCCTCTGAGTCACTTGTGGGTCCCTGTGGGTCCCTCTGAGTCACTTGTGGGTCCCTCTGAGTCACTTGTGGGACCCTCTGAGTCACTTGTGGGTCCCTCTGGCTCACTCTGAGCCACTTGTGGGTCACTGTGGGTCCCTCTGAGTCACTCTGAGTCACTTGTGGGTCCCTCTGAGCCACTTGTGGGTCCCTGTGGGACCCTCTGAGCCACTTGTGGGTCCCTCTGAGTCACTTGTGGGTCCCTGTGGGACCCTCTGAGTCACTTGTGGGTCCCTGTGGGTCACTTGTGGGTCCCTGTGGGTCCCTCTGAGCCACTTGTGGGTCCCTGTGGGTCACTCTGAGCCACTTGTTGGTCACTGTGGGTCACTCTGGGTCCCTGTGGGTCCCTCTGAGTCACTTGTGGGTCCCTGTGGGTCACTTGTGGGTCCCTGTGGGACCCTCTGAGCCACTTGTGGGTCCCTCTGAGTCACTTGTGGGTCCCTGTGGGACCCTCTGAGTCACTTGTGGGTCCCTGTGGGTCACTTCTGGCTCACTCTGACTCACTTGTGGGTCCCTCTGGCTCACTCTGAGCCACTTGTGGGTCGCCGTGGGTCCCTGTGGGTCCCTCTGACTCACTCGTGGGTCGCTGTGGGTCCCTCGTGGGTCGCCGTGGGGCAGGGTGAAGGCGGCGCTGGCGCAGGAGCAGGACCCGCTGCGGCGCCGGGTGCTGGACGGGAGGCAGCAGGCGCTCAAGGTCAGCGCCAACTCCGTCTACGGCTTCACCGGGGCCCAGGCCGGCCGCCTGCCCTGCCTGCAGATCTCACAGGTGAGCCCCACGGCCCCCCACGGTGCCCCATGGCGCCCCACGGCCCCCCACGGCACCCCACAGCACCCCACGGCTGCCCCACGGCACCCCACGGCGCCCCACAGCACCCCACGGCTGCCCCACAGCTCCCCACGGCCCCCCACAGCACCCCACGGCGCCCCACGGCACCCCATGGCACCCCATGGCCCCCCACAGCACCCCACGGCGCCCCATGGCACCCCACGGCCCCCCACGGCGCCCCACGGCCCCCCACGGCACCCCACAGCACCCCACGGCGCCCCACGGCGCCCCACGGCACCCCACGTCCCCCCACGTCCCCCCACGGCCGCCCCACAGCACCCCACGGCCCCCCACGGCGCCCCACGGCCCCCCACGGTGCCCCATGGCGCCCCACGGCCCCCCACGGCACCCCACGGCACCCCACGGCTGCCCCACAGCTCCCCACGGCGCCCCACGGCACCCCATGGCACCCCATGGCCCCCCACGGCACCCCATGGCACCCCACGGCTGCCCCATGGCGCCCCACGGCACCCCACAGCACCCCACAGCACCCCACAGCACCCCACGGCTGCCCCACAGCTCCCCACGCCGCCCCACAGCGCCCCACGGCGCCCCACGGCCCCCCACGTCCACCTTTCCCCCCCTAGAGCGTCACCGGCTTCGGACGCCAAATGATCGAGCGCACGAAGCAGCTCGTGGAGAGCAAGTTCTGCCTCGCCGAGGGGTACCCGGCCGACGCCAAGGTTGGGGGGCCCTCAGGGGGTTTTGGGGTCCCTAAAGGGGTTTGGGGGGACCCTGGCGGGGATTTGGGGTCCCTAAAACAGTTTTTGGGGGGCCCTGGCGGGGATTTGGGGTCCCTAGAAGAGCTTTAGGGGGGCCCTGGGGGGGATTTGGGGTCCCTAAAAGGGCTTTTGGGGGGCCCTGGGGGGGATTTGGGGTCCCTAAAGGGGTTTGGGGGGACCCTGGCGGGGATTTGGGGTCCCTAGAAGAGCTTTAGGGGGGCCCTGGGGGGGATTTGGGGTCCCTAAAAGGGTTTTGGGGGGGCCCTGGGGGGGATTTGGGGTCCCTAAAAGGGCTTTTAGGGGGCCCTGGGTGGGGGTTGGGGTCCCTAAAAGGGTTTTTGGGGGGCCCTGGGGGGGATTTGGGGTTTCTAAAAGGGTTTTTTTGGGGTCTCTGGGGGGGATTTGGGGTTTCTAAAAGGGTTTTTTTGGGGTCTCTGGGGGGGATTTGGGGGTCCCTGGGGGATTTTGGGGGTCCCTAAGGGGGTTTTGGGGTCCTTAAAGGGGTTTTTGGGATCCCTAAAGGGGTTTTGGGGGTCCCTGGGGGAGGTTTGGGGTCCCTAAGGGGGTTTAGGGCTAGTTTTGTGTGTTTGGGGTAGTTGGAGAGGTTTTCTGGGGTTTTGGGGTCCCTCATTGTATTTTTGGGGTAGTTTGAGGGGTTTTCTGGGGTTTTTGGGTCCCCCGGTTGTGTTTTTGGGGTAGTTTGAGGGGGTTTTGGGGGTTTTGGGGTCCCTCATTGTGTTTTTGGGGTAGTTTTTTGGGTTTTCTGGGGTTTTGGGGTCCCCCGGTCGTGTTTTTGGGGTAGTTTGTGGGGTTTTGGGGGTTTTGGGGTCCCTCATTGTGTTTTTGGGATAGTTTGTGGGGTTTTTTGGGGTTTTGGGGTCCCTCATTGTGTTTTTGGGGCAGTTTGAGGGGTTTTTTTGGATTTTGGGGTCCCTCATTGTGTTTTTGGGGCAGTTTGTGGGGTTTTTTGGGGTTTTGGGGTCCCTCATTGTGGTTTTGGGGTAGTTTTTTGGGGTTTCTGGGGTTTTGGGGTCCCTCATTGTGTTTTTGGGGTAGTTTGAGGGGGTTTTGGGGTCCCTCATTGTGTTTTTGGGGTAGTTTTTTGGGGTTTCTGGGGTTTTGGGGTCCCTCATTGTGTTTTTGGGGTAGTTTGAGAGGGTTTTGGGGTCCCTCATTGTGTTTTTGGGGTAGTTTGAGGGGGTTTTGGGGGTTTTGGGGTCCCTCATTGTGTTTTTGGGGTAGTTTGTGGGGTTTTCTGGGGTTTTGGGGTCCCTCATTGTGTTTTTGGGGTAGTTTGAGGGGTTTTTTTTGGTTTTGGGGTCCCTCATTGTGTTTTTGGGGTAGTTTGTGGGGTTTTTTGGGGTTTTGGGGTCCCTCATTGTGTTTTTGGGGCAGTTTGTGGGGTTTTTTGGGGTTTTGGGGTCCCTCATTGTGTTTTTGGGGTAGTTTGAGGGGGTTTTGGGGTCCCTCATTGTGTTTTTGGGGTAGTTTGAGGGGGTTTTGGGGGTTTTGGGGTCCCTCATTGTGTTTTTGGGGTAGTTTGAGAGGGTTTTGGGGGTTTTGGGGTCCCTCTTGTGTTTTTGGGGTAGTTTGAGGGGGTTTTGGGGTCCCTCATTGTGTTTTTGGGGTAGTTTTGGGGTTTTTTTTGGGTTTTGGGGTCCCTCATTGTGTTTTTGGGGTAGTTTGAGGGGGTTTTGGGGGTTTTGGGGTCCCTCATTGTGTTTTTGGGGTAGTTTGAGGGGGGTTTGGGGGTTTTGGGGTCCCTCATTGTGTTTTTGGGGTAGTTTGTGGGGTTTTGGGGGTTTTGGGGTCCCTCATTGTGTTTTTGTGGTAGTTTTGGGGTTTTTTTTGGGTTTTGGGGTCCCTCATTGTGTTTTTGGGGTAGTTTGAGGGGGTTTTGGGGGTTTTGGGGTCCCTCATTGTGGTTTTGGGGTAGTTTGTGGGTTTTTTTTGGGTTTTGGGGTCCCTCATTGTGTTTTTGGGGTAGTTTGAGGGGTTTTTTTGGGTTTTGGGGTCCCTCATTGTGTTTTTGGGGTAGTTTGAGAGGGTTTTGGGGGTTTTGGGGTCCCTCTTGTGTTTTTGGGGTAGTTTGAGGGGGTTTTGGGGATTTTGGGGTCCCTCATTGTGTTTTTGGGGTAGTTTGAGGGGGTTTTGGGGGTTTTGGGGTCCCTCATTGTGTTTTTGGGGTAGTTTGTGGGGTTTTTTGGGTTTTTGGGGTCCCTCATTGTGTTTTTGTGGTAGTTTTGGGGTTTTTTTTGGGTTTTGGGGTCCCTCATTGTGTTTTTGGGGTAGTTTGAGGGGTTTTTTTGGGTTTTGGGGTCCCTCATTGTGTTTTTGGGGTAGTTTGAGAGGGTTTTGGGGTCCCTCATTGTGTTTTTGGGGTAGTTTGAGGGGGTTTTGGGGGTTTTGGGGTCCCTCATTGTGGTTTTGGGGTAGTTTGTGGGGTTTTTTTGGGTTTTGGGGTCCCTCATTGTGTTTTTGGGGTAGTTTGAGGGGGTTTTGGGGGTTTTGGGGTCCCTCATTGTGTTTTTGGGGTAGTTTGTGGGGTTTTGGGGGTTTTGGGGTCCCTCATTGTGTTTTTGGGGTAGTTTGTGGGGTTTTCTGGGGTTTTGGGGTCCCCCGGTTATGTTTTTGGGGTAGTTTGTGGGGTTTTCTGGGGTTTTGGGGTCCCTCATTGTGTTTTTGGGGTAGTTTGAGAGGGTTTTGGGGTCCCTCATTGTGTTTTTGGGGTAGTTTGAGGGGGTTTTGGGGGTTTTGGGGTCCCTCATTGTGTTTTTGGGGTAGTTTGTGGGGTTTTCTGGGGTTTTGGGGTCCCTCATTGTGTTTTTGGGGTAGTTTGAGAGGGTTTTGGGGTCCCTCATTGTGTTTTTGGGGTAGTTTGAGGGGGTTTTGGGGGTTTTGGGGTCCCTCATTGTGTTTTTGGGGTAGTTTGTGGGGTTTTTTTTGGGTTTTGGGGTCCCTCATTGTGTTTTCGGGGTAGTTTTTTGGGTTTTCTGGGGTTTTGGGGTCCCCCGGTGGTGTTTCTGGGGTCCCCAGCGCCCCGTGTCCCCCCAGGTGGTGTACGGGGACACGGACTCGGTGATGTGCGGTTTCGGGGTGCCCTCGGTGGCCGAGGCCATGGCTCTGGGCAGAGAAGCCGCCGCCTGGGTCTCGGGGCACTTCCCCGACCCCATCCGCCTCGACTTCGAGAAGGTGGGGACGCCCCGCGGGGCCCCGTGTCACCCGGGGGGGTCCCCGTGTCCCCAAAGGGGTCTTTGGGGTCGTCCCATGCCCCCAGGGAGGGTTTCGGGGTCCCCAAAGGGCTCCCCAAGTGGGTCCTCGTGGCCCCTTGGGGGCTCCCTGAGTCCCCAGAGGGGTCCCCGTGTCCCCAAGGAGGGTCCCTGTGTCACCAGGAGGGTCCTCATGTCCCCACGGGGGTTCCCCGTGTCCCCCAAGGGGTCCCCAGGGGGGTCCCCGTGTCCCCAGGGAGGGTCCCCATGACCCTAAAGGAGTCCCTGTGTCCCCGAAGAGGTCCCCAATGGGGTCCCCAGGGGGGTCCCCGTGTCCCCAGGGAGGGTCCCCATGACCCTAAAGGGGTCCCTGTGTCCCCAGAGGGGTCCCCAATGGGATCCCCAAGAAGATCCCCGTGTCCTCTGGGGGCTCCCTGTGTCCCCAAAGGGGTCTCCGGGGGGGTCCCTGTGTCCCCAAGGAGGGTCCCCGTGTCCCCTAGGGCGTCCCCATGTCCCCAAGGAGGGTCCCCATGACCCTAAAGGGCTCCCTGTGTCCCTAAAGATGTCCCCAATGGGGTCCCCAAGTCCCCAAGAAGGTCCCCGTGTCCTTTGGGGGCTCCCTGTGTCCCCAAAGGGGTTTCCAGGGTGGTCCCCGTGTCCCCAAGGGGGTCCGCATGTCCCCAAAGGGGTCCCCATGTCCCCAAGAGGGTCCCTGGCGGGGGTCCCATGTCCCCAAGAAGGTCCCCGTGTCCTTTGGGGGTTCCCTGTGTCCCCAAAGGGGTCTCCAGGGCGGTCCCCATGTCCCCAAGGGGGGTCCCTGTGTCATTGGGAGGGTCCCCATGTCCCCAAGAAGGTCCCCGTGTCCTTTGGGGGCTCCCTGTGTCCCCAAAGGGGTCTCCAGGGGGGACCCCATGTCCCCAGGGAGGGTCCCCGTGTCACCAGAGGGGTCCCCATGTCACCAAACAGGTCTGTATGTCCCCAAGGGGGTCTCTGGGGGGGTCCCATGTCCCCTGGGGACTCTCTGTGTCACTGGGAGGGTCCCCATGGCCCCAAGAGGGGTCCCCGTGACCCCAGGGGTGTCCCTGGGAGGGGTCCCATGTCCCCAAGAAGGTCCCTGTGTCCTTTGGGGGCTCCCTGTGTCCCCAAAGGGGTCTCCAGGGCGGTCCCTGTGTCCCCAGAGGGGTCCCCATGTCCCCAAGCCGGTCTCTGTGTCCCCAAAGAGGTCCTCAATGGGGTCCCCCATGTCCCCAAGAGGGGTCCCCGTGTCACTGGGAGGGTCCCCATGGCCCCAAGAAGGTCCCTGTGTCCCCAAGAGGGTCTCCAGGGCGGTCCCCGTGTCCCCAAACCGGTCTCAGTGTCCCCAAAGGGGTCTCCAGGGGGGTCCCCATGTCCCCAAGAGGGGTCCCCGTGTCACTGGGAGGGTCCCCGTGTCCCCAAACGGGTCTCAGTGTCCCCAGGGGGTCCCCGGGGGGTGTCCCCGGGCCGTCCCCTCACCTGTCCGTGCCCCCCCAGGTGTACTGGCCGTACCTGCTGATCAGCAAGAAGCGCTACGCGGGGCTGAGCTTCGCCTCCAGCGCGGGGGCCCCCGACAAGCTCGACTGCAAAGGCCTCGAGGCCGTGCGGCGCGACAACTGCCCGCTGGCCGCCAACCTGGTCAGCGCCTGCCTGCGCCGCGTCCTGCTGCACCGGTACGGGGCGCGGGGGGGTCCCCCAACCCCCCTTTCTCCCCCGAGAGCCCCATGGGGGTGACGGCCAACGTGCAGGAGGTGATCTTGGATCATTTGGCATCCCAGATCCTGCTCCTGGGGGGTTTTGGGGCTCCCCCAACCCCCCCATGGGGCAGTTTTGGGGTCCCCCAGTCCCTCTGAACCCCTGTGGGGAAGTTTTGGGGTCCCCAAACCCCCCTGAACCCCCTTTTCTCCCCCATGAACCCCATGGGGACAATGACCAACGTGTAGGCGATGATCTTGGATCTTCTGGGACCCCAGATCTTGGTCCTGGGGGGCTTTTTGGGGTCCCCAAAGCCCCGTGAACTCCTGTGGAGCAGTTTTGGGGTCCCCCAGTCACCCTAAACCCCATGTCCCCCTCATGTGGGTAGTTTTGGGGTCCCCAAACCCCCCTGAACCCCCTTTTCTCCTCCAAGAACCTGATGGGGGCAATGACCGATGTGTAGGCGATGATCTCGGATCTTCTGGGACCCCAGATCTTGGTCCTGGGGGGGTTTTGGGGTCCCCAAACCCCCTCGTGGGGCAGTTTTGGGGTCCCCCAGCCCCCCTGAACCCCACTTTCTCCCCGCAGGGACCCGATGGGGGCGGTGGCGCACGCGCAGGAGGTGATCTCGGACCTTCTGTGCAACCGCATCGACATCTCGCAGCTCGTGATCACCAAGGAGCTGACGCGCGCGGCCAGCGCCTACGCGGCCCCCCAGGCCCACGTGCACCTGGCCGAGAGGTGGGACCCCCAAAAACCTGCACCCCGAAAACGCGGGACCCCTGGGACAGGACCCCGAAACCGGGAGACCTCGAAAAGGGACCCCAAAACGGGGGCGTCAGAACCGGGACCTCCTCAAACTGGGAGCCTGAGAGAGGGACCCCCGAAAAGTGGGGTGCCAAAAGGGGACCCCAAAAGTGGGAGCTCAAAGAGAGGACCCCAAAAGTGGGACCCTGAAATGGGAGCCCAAAACGGGGACCCTGAAAAAGTGACCCCAAAACTGGGACTCTCAAACTGGGACCCTAAAATGGGGATCCTGAAAAAGGGACCCCAAAACTGGGGCCTCAAAAAACGAACCCCAAAAAGGGGACCCTGAAGTGGGACCCTGAAACTGGGACCCCAAAACTGGGACTCTCAAACTGGGACCCTGAAATGGGACCCTGAAAAAGGGGACCTGAAAACTGGGGACCCCCAAACTGGGACCCTAAAATGGGGATCCTGAAAAAGGGACCCCAAAAGTGGGGCACCAAGACAGGGACCCCAAAATGGGACCCTGAAAGGGTCCCCGAGAAAATAAAAGGGGGTGCTGAGGGCTCTGACCCCCCCAAAAAGGGGGTGTTGAGGACTCTGACCCCCCCCAAAAGGGGGTGCTGAGGTCTCTGACCCCCCAAAAAAAGGGGGTGCTGATGCTGTGCCCCCCAGGATGCGCCAGCGGGACCCCGGCAGCGCCCCCTCGCTGGGCGATCGCGTCCCCTACGTCATCGTCTGCGGCGCCCGGGGGGCTGCGGCCTACACCCGCGCAGAGGTGGGGGGCACGGGGGTACTGGGGGGGCCGGGGGGGGGCTAGGGGGCAGTTGGGGGGGTGTAGGGGCAATTGGGGGGGTGTAGGGGGCAATTGGGGGGGGGTAGGGGGCAGTTGGGGGGTGTAGGGGGCAATTGGGGGGGTGTAGGGGGCAATTGGGGGGTGTAGGGGGCAATTGGGGGCCTAGGGGGCAGTTGGGGGGGTGTAGGGGGCAGTTGGGGGGGTGTAGGGGGCAATTGGGGGTCAGTGGGGGGGTAATGGGGGGCTAAAGGGGGCAATGGGGGGCTATGGGGCAATTAGGGGGTGATGGGGGGCTATGGGGTGGGGGGGCTGTGGGGGCTATGGGGCAATTGGGGGGCTGTGGGGGGTCAGTGGGGGGTAATGGGGGTTATAGGGGACTATGGGGGGGCAATTGGGGGGCTGTGGGGGTCAAGGGGGGGGCAATTGGGGGGCTATGGGGCAATTGGGGGGCAGTGGGGCAGTTAGGGGGTAGCGGGGGTATTGGGGGGGCTATGGAGGTAATGGGTTGGGGGGGCTCTGGGGCAGTTAGGGGGGCAATAGGGACAATTGGGGGGGCTATGGGGGGGCAGGAGGGCAATAGGGGGCTTTGGGGGGGCAGTGGGGGAACTGGGGGGGCAATTGGGGGCTTTGGGGGTGTCACTGGTGTCTAATGGGAGTTAATTGGGGGGTTACGGTTGCCGGGCAGATTTGGGGGTTAGGGGGGAGCTGGGGGGGGGGGATCCAGGGGAGGGTTTTGGGGGACCCCTGCGGATCCAGGGGAGGGTTTTGGGGTCCCCCTGAGGACCCAGGGGTGTGTTTTGGGGCCCCCCCAGGACCCGATCTTCGCGCTGGAGCACAACCTGCCCCTGGACACCCAGTACTACCTGGAGCAGCAGCTCGCCCGGCCCCTGCTGCGCATCTTCGAGCCCATCCTGGGCGAGGGCCGCGCCGAGAGCGTCCTGCTGCGTCAGTGAACCCCCAAAACCAGCCCCCCGAAACACCCCGGAGCCCCAAAAACCGACCTCCCCCGAGAAAACCACCCCTGAGCCCCAAAAACACCCCCCGAAACACACCCTGAGCCCCAAAAACACCCCCCGAAACACACCCTGAGCCCCAAAAACACCCCCCGAAACACCCCAGAGCCCCAAAAACACCCCATGAGCCCCAAAAACACCCCCCGAAACACCCTGGAGCCCCAAAAACCGACCTCCCCCGAGAAAAACACCCCCTGAACCCCAAAAACACCCCCTGAAACACACCCTGAGCCCCAAAAACACCCCCCGAAACACACCCTGAGACCCAAAAACACCCCCTGAGCCCCAAAAACACCCCCTGAAACACACCCTGAGCCCCAAAAACACCCCCTGAGCCCCAAAAACACCCCCTGAAACACACCCTGAGCCCCAAAAACACCCCCTGAAACACCCCAGAGCCCCAAAAACACCCCCTGAAACACACCCTGAGCCCCAAAAACACCCCCCGAAACACCCCAGAGCCCCAAAAACACCCCATGAGCCCCAAAAACACCCCCCGAAACACCCTGGAGCCCCAAAAACCGACCTCCCCCGAGAAAAACACCCCCTGAACCCCAAAAACACCCCCTGAAACACACCCTGAGACCCAAAAACACCCCCTGAGCCCCAAAAACACCCCCTGAAACACACCCTGAGCCCCAAAAACACCCCCTGAGCCCCAAAAACACCCCCTGAAACACACCCTGAGCCCCAAAAACACCCCCTGAAACACCCCAGAGCCCCAAAAACACCCCCTGAAACACACCCTGAGACCCAAAAACACCCCCTGAAACACACCCTGAGCCCCAAAAACACCCCCTGAGCCCCAAAAACACCCCCCGAAACACCCTGGAGCCCCAAAAACCGACCTCCTCCGAGAAAAACACCCCCTGAACCCCAAAAACACCCCCTGAAACACACCCTGAGCCCCAAAACACCCCCCGAAACACCCCCTGAGCCCCAAAAACACCCCCTGAGCCCCAAAAACACCCCCTGAAACACACCCTGAGCCCCAAAAACACCCCCCGAAACACACCCTGAGCCCCAAAAACACCCCCTGAGCCCCAAAAACACCCCCTGAAACACACCCTGAGACCCAAAAACACCCCCTGAGCCCCAAAAACACCCCCTGAAACACACCCTGAGCCCCAAAAACACCCCCTGAGCCCCAAAAACACCCCCTGAAACACACCCTGAGCCCCAAAAACACCCCCTGAGCCCCAAAAACACCCCCTGAAACACACCCTGAGCCCCAAAAACACCCCCTGAGCCCCAAAAACACCCCCTGAAACACACCCTGAGCCCCAAAAACACCCCCTGAGCCCCAAAAACACCCCCTGAAACACACCCTGAGACACAAAAACACCCCCCGAAACACCCCGGAGCCCCAAAAACACCCCCTGAAACACCCCAGAGCCCCCAAAACACCCCCTGAAACACACCCTGAGCCCCAAAAACACCCCCCGAAACACCCCGGAGCCCCAAAAACACCCCCTGAAACACACCCTGAGCCCCAAAAACACCCCATGAGCCCCAAAAACACCCCCCGAAACACCCCGGAGCCCCAAAAACCGACCTCCCCCGAAAAAAACACCCCTGAGCCCCAAAAACACCCCCTGAAACACACCCTGAGCCCCAAAAACACCCCCCGAAACACCCTGAGCCCCAAAAACCGACCTCCCCTGAAAAAAACACCCCCTGAGCCCCCCAAAACACCCCATGACCCCCCAAAAACACACTCTGACCCCCGAAAACTGAGCAAATTCCCCCCCAAGTCCCTTAATTCTCCCCTAAATCCCATCAGACCCCCCCGAGCCCCTAATTCCCACTCAAATCCCATCAGAACCCCCCCAAAATCTCTTAGTTCCCCCCCCAGATCCCCTCAGGAGCCCCCCAAGTCCCCTAAATCCCCCTCCAATCCACTCAGTGTCCCCCCCAAAACCTTATGGTCCCCTAAAATCCCCCCCCCAAAGCCTTTAGGGGGGTCCTGGGGGGATTTGAGGGGGGAATTAATAGATTGAGGAGGGGAATTAGGGGATTTAGGTGGGAATTTAGGGGATTTGGGGGGGTCCCGAGGGGATTTAAGGGGAATTATTGGATTTGGGGGGGGAATTAGGGGATTTAGGGGAAGGATTAGAAGATTTGGGGGGGTCCCGAGTGGATTTAGGGGGGAATTAGTAGCTTGCAGGGGGGATTAGGGGATTTAGTGGGAATTTAGGTGGGAATTTAGGGGATTTGGGGGGGTTTATGGGATTCTGAGGGGGATTTCGGGGTTCCTGCATGTCTTTGGGGGTGGGTAGGGGGGGTTTTGGGGTCCCCCTGACCCCCCGCGCTGGCTGTCGCCCCGCAGGGGGGGATCACACGCGCTGCAAGACGGTGCTGACGGCCAAAGTCGGGGGGCTCATGGCCTTTGCCACCAAGCGCAGCAGCTGCGTGGGGTGTCGCGCCGTGCTGCCCCACCACGGTGAGTCGGGGCCCCCCCAAACCCAAAGGGACCCCCCAGTCCCCCCCAGACCCCTCCAATCCCCCCCAAACCCCCCGTTCTCACTGCCCCCCACCCCTTCCTCAGGTGCCGTCTGTGATTTCTGCCGGCAGCGCGAGTCCGAGCTCTACCAGAAAGAGGTGGGGGGGGCGCCCGGGACCCCCTTTTTGGGGGGCTCAGACACCTGGAACACCCTTTTTGGGGGGCTCAGACACCTGGGACCCCAGTTTTGGGGGGCTGGGACCCCATTTTTGGGGGGGTAGACACCTGGAACACCCTTTTTGGGGGGCTCAGACACCTGGGACCCCATTTTTGGTGGGCTGGGACCCCATTTTTGGGGGGGTAGACACCTGGAACACCCTTTTTGGGGGGCTCAGACACCTCAGACCCCATTTTTGGGGGGTGTAGACACCTGGAACACCCTTTTTGGGGGGGGCTGAGACACCTGGGACCCCACTTTTGGGGGGCTGGGACCCCATTTTTGGGGGGGTAGACACCTGGAACACCCTTTTTGGGGGGCTCAGACACCTGGGACCCCATTTTTGGGGGGCTGGGACCCCATTTTTGGGGGGGTAGACACCTGGAACACCCTTTTTGGGGGGCTCAGACACCTCAGACCCCATTTTTGGGGGGGGTAGACACCTGGAACACCCTTTTTGGGGGGCTCAGACACCTGGGACCCCACTTTTGGGGGGCTGGGACCCCATTTTTGGGGGGGTAGACACCTGGAACACCCTTTTTGGGGGGCTCAGACACCTGGGACCCCATTTTTTGCGGGGAGGGGGATGCCTGGGTTCAGTCTGGGGGGGCTTGGGTGCCCGGGACCCCCTTTTTAGGGGGGCTCGGACACCTGGAACACCTTTTTTGGGGTCCCACTGTGGGTCTGGGTCCCCGCTATGGGTCTCTATGGGGTCTCTATGGGTCCCTATGGGCTCTATGGGCTCTATGGGTCCCTATGGGTCTCTATAGGTCCCTATGGGTTTCTATGGTCCCTATGGGTCCCCGTGGGTCCCCGTGGGTCCCCAGGTGTCCCCAGGTGTCCCCAGGTGTCCCCACGGTGTCCCTGTCACAGGTGTGGGCCCTGGCGGGGCTGGAGCAGCGTTTCTCGCGGCTCTGGACCGAGTGTCAGCGCTGTCAGGGGTCGCTGCTCGAGGACGTGCTCTGCACCAGGTACCCCTTGGCCCCTCCTGTGTCCCCTCCGTCCCCTCCGTGTCCCCCCTCCGTGTCCCCCGATGTCCCCCAGCTGTCCCTGTGCTCCCCCTGTCCCTCAATGTCCCCGTGTCCCCTCAATGTCCCCTCCGACCCCTTCCTGTCCCCGTGTCCCTCTTGTCCCCATGCCCCCTCCATGTCCCCATGTCCCCTCATGTCCCTGATGTCACCCCCTGTCCCCTGATGTCCCCATGTCCCTGATGTCCCCTGATGTCCCCATGTCCCTGATGTCACCACCTGTCCCCTGATGTCCCCATGTCCCTGGTGTCCCCTGGTGTCACCTCCTGTCCCCAATGTCCTCATGTCCCTGATGTCCCCAATGTCCCCAATGTCCCCGTGTCCCTGATGTCACCACGTCCCCTGATATCTCCTGATGTCCCCATGTCCCTGATGTCCCCTGGTGTCACCTCCTGTCCCCAGTGTCCCCATGTCCCCAATGTCCCCAAGTCCCCTGATGTCCCCATGTCCCCAATGTCCCCTGATATCCCCTGATGTCCCCTGGTGTCTCCCAGTGTCCCCATGTCCCCAATGTCCCCACGTCCCCTGATATCCCCTGATGTCCCCATGTCCCTGATGTCCCCAGTGTCCCCCCCTGTCCCCCGATGTCCCCCCCTGTCCCCTGATGTCCCCTGCTGTCCCCGCAGCCGCGACTGCCCCATCTTCTACCTCCGCCGGAAGGTGCAGAAGGACCTGGACGCGCAGGAGCAGCTCCTGGCCCGCTTCGGGCCCCCCGCCTGGTGAGGGGGGGACCCCAACGTCTGGGGGGGACCCCAACATCTGGGGGGAACCCAAGGTCTGGGGGAACCCAAGGTCTGGGGGACCCAACATCCGAGGGACTCCAACAACTGGGGGACCTCAACATCTGGGGGGCACCTCGATTTCGGGGGGACCCCCCGACATCTGGGGGAACCGGCCCAAATTGAGGCCAAGACGGGATTTTCTACAGTAAATAAAAAGGTTTTTTAGTGACCCACGTGTGGGGGAGGGGCTGAACTGGGCTGAACTGGGAGCTCTGGGGGGCTGAACTGGGGACAAACTGGAGCTCTGGGGGGCTGAACTGGGGCTGAACTGAGGTCTCTGTGGAGCTGAACTGGGAGCTCTCCGGGGCCGAACTGGGAGCTCTGGGGCTGAACTGAGGGCTCTGGGGGGCTGAACTGGGCTCTGGGGGGCCAAACTGGGAGCTCTGGGGCTAAACTGGGAGCTCGAGGGGGGGCCGAACTGGTCTCTGGGGGGGCTGAACTGGGAGCTCTGGGAGCCGAACTGGTCTCTGGGGGGCCGAACTGGGAGCTCTGGGGGCTGAACTGGGAGCTCTGGGGGCCGAACTGGGAGCTCTGGGGGCTGAACTGGGAGCTCTGGGGCCGAACTGGGAGCTCTGGGGGGCTGAACTGGGCTCTGTGGGGCCGAACTGGTCTCTGTGGGTCCGAACTGGGAGCTCTGGGGGCTGAACTGGGAGCTCTGGGGCCGAACTGGGAGCTCTGGGGCTGAACTGGGCTCTGTGGGGCCGAACTGGGAGCTCTGGGGGCTGAACTGGGAGCTCTGGGGGCCGAACTGGGAGCTCTGGGGGCTGAACTGGGAGCTCTGGGGGCTGAACTGGGAGCTCTGGGGGCCGAACTGGGAGCTCTGGGGGCTGAACTGGGAGCTCTGGGGCCGAACTGGGAGCTCTGGGGGCCGAACTGGGAGCTCTGGGGGCTGAACTGGGAGCTCTGGGGGCTGAACTGGGAGCTCTGGGGCCGAACTGGGGAGCTCTGGGGGCCGAACTGGGAGCTCTGGGGGGCTGAACTGGGAGCTCTGGGGCCGAACTGGGAGCTCTGGGGGGCTGAACTGGGCTCTGTGGGGCCGAACTGGTCTCTGTGGGTCCGAACTGGGAGCTCTGAGGGGCTGAACTGGGCTCTGGGGGGCCAAACTGGGAGCTCTGGGGCTAAACTGGGAGCTCGGGGGGGCCGAACTGGGCTCTGGGGGGGCTGAACTGGGAGCTCTGGGGCCGAACTGGGAGCTCTGGGGCCCGAACTGGGAGCTCTGGGGGGCTGAACTGGGAGCTCTGGGGGCCGAACTGGTCTCTGTGGGTCCGAACTGGTCTCAGCGGGACCCGAACTGGCGCCACGCGCTCGGCTCTCGCCATAAAAGGAAAAAGGGGCGTGGCCAGCGGCGCCCAATGGGTTCGGCGGGAGGTTCGCGCGCCCCGCCCACACCCTATAAGGCTAAGAGGGGGCGTGGCCAGCACCGCCCGGCGCCCAATGAGCTAGAGGGGCGCGCGCCCTCCCGCGCCATATAAGGACAAAGGGGGCGTGGCCAGAACGCGCGGCGGCCAATGGGAGCGGCTCCGGGGGTGGGGCAGCGCGCGCGCTCCGCCCCCCGCTATAAAAGGGAAGGGAGGGGGGGCGGGGCGGCGCGGGGGCCGCTCCTCGCGCGCTCAAGATGGCGGAGGCGGCGAACTGCATCATGGAGGTGGGG
>NW_027206886.1:50413-96563 GCF_032191515.1 Phaenicophaeus curvirostris | reverse complement strand
GGAGCGGCTCCGGGGGTGGGGCAGCGCGCGCTCCGCCCCCCGCTATAAAAGGGAAGGGAGGGGGGGCGGGGCGGCGCGGGGGCCGCTCCTCGCGCGCTCAAGATGGCGGAGGCGGCGAACTGCATCATGGAGGTGGGGGGGGGGCGGTTAACCGGGTTGGGGGGCGATTAACGGCTCCGTGGGGCGATTAATGAGTCCGGGGGGGCGATTAACGGGTCGAGGGGGCGATTAACGGCGTCGCGGGGCGATTAAGGATTCGGGGGAGGGCGTTAGTGGGGCCTGGAGGGCGACTAATGGGTCTAGGGGGGCGATTAAAGGGGGGAGGGGGCGTCAGTGGGGCCTGGGGGGGGTCTGGGGGGCGGTTGAGGGGGTTGGGGGAGCTGGGGGGGCGATTAATTGTTCGGGGGGGGCACTAATGGGGTCTGGATGTCGATTAACGGGGCTCAAAGGGGCTGGGGGGCTTGAGGGAATAGGCAGGGGGCGATTAATGGTGCCGGGGGGGGCAATTAGAGGGGCTGCGGGGGTTGAGGGGGGGGCTGGGGGCGATTAATAGATGGGGGGGGTCGATTAATCGGCTTGGGGAGCGATGAATGGGGCGGGAGGGGGCTCGGGGGGGGCTGGGAGACGATTAATGGGGCTGGGGGGAGCGATTAGTGGGACTGGGGGGGCCTGGAGATCATTAAATGGGGTTCGGGGAGCGGGGGGTGAGGGTCCCATGGGGGTCTGGGGGCAATTAATGGGATTGGGGGGGCGGGGGGAGCATTTAATGAGGCTGAGAGGGTCCGGGGGGGTGATTAATGGGGTTTGGGGGGGCTTGGAGGTCAATAAATGGGGCTGGGGGGGCAATTAGTGGGGCTGGGGGGGTCCTAGAGGGCAATTAAGGGGGGGGCGTCATGGGGGGTCCAGCCCCCCTCCCCCAATTGTGGCCCCGCCCCCACCACGTGGTGGGAACAAAGGGGGGGGAGGGGGGGGCAGGAGCTGCTACCCCCCTAAATGACCCCCCAGAACCCCCCCCTGCCCCCCCAAGTGGGAGTCCCCGAGCCCCCCCAACCCCCCCTGTGCTACAGATCAGGGTCCCTGAGTCTTCTCTGCCCCCAAGTGGGGGTCCTGACCCCCCCCTAAACAGCCCCTGCCCCCTAAATCGGGGTCCTGAGCCCCCCCCAACCCCCCCTCTGTGCCTCAAATCAGGGTCCTGAGCCCCCTTAGCCCCCCAAGAGCGGGTCCTGAACCCCCCCCAAACTCCCCGTGCCCCCGCGAAGCGGGGGTCCTGAGCCCCCCCCCAAACCTCCTCTGCCCTCTAAATCAGGGACCTGAGCCCCCCCTCTGCCCCCCCAATGGGGGTCCTGACCCCGCCAGCCCCCGTTTTCGGGGTCCCCCGGCCCCCCCCCGGGGCTGACGTCTCTCCCTTCCTCTCTCGTAGACGTTTGTCGCCACCCTGGCAAACGGGATGAGCCTCCAGACACCGCGAGAAGATGTAAATATCCTTAAACCCCCCCAAAATCAGCATCAGGGACCCCCAAAGCACCCCAAAACAAATCCTTAGGGCTCCCCAAAACACCCAGGACCCCCCAAAAGCAGCCTCAGGGACCCTACAAAAAGAGCCTCAGAGACCTCCAAAACAGCTTGAGGATCCGCAAAACAGCCCCAGAGATCAGGGACCCCCGAAAATGGGCTCCAGGACCCCCCAAACCAGCCTCAGGGACCCCCAGAACAGCTCCAGGGACCATATAGAATGGCCTTAGGACCCCCAAAACCACCCCCAGGACCCCTAAAAGCAGCCCCAAACACCTCAGGACCCCCCCCAAAACACCCCCAGCTCCCCAAAACCAGCCCCAGGACCCCTAAAAGCGACCCAAACCCCCCGAGGACCCCCCACAAACCCCTTAGGACCCCCCCAAATCAGCCCTTGGGAACCCTAAAAGCACCCAGGACCCCCTAAAACGGCCACAGTGCCCCCCAAAACCATCCACAGGACCCCCAAAAGCCCCCGCTACCCCCCTCAGGACCCCCAAAAACACCCCCCAGTACCCCAGAACCACTCATGGGACCCCTAAAAGCAGCTCCATAACCCCCAGGACCCCCCAAAACGCCCCCAGCCACCCCTCCAGGACCCCTAAAAATGCCCCCAAACCCCTCAGGACCCCCCCAAACCCCCTCCAGGACCCCCAAACCCTCCTCATCCTTGTATCTGGGAAGCTCGTTGGTTCTGGGGGGGGCCCCTAAGGGTGTTGTTGGGGTGGGATTCCGATAGGAGCCCCCCACTTTTTCTTCCTGACCCCCCTCTTTTTTTTTTTCTTTCTGACCCCCCCAAGGTCTCGTGCCCCCCCGGGGAGAGCAGCGCGAAGCCCTCGGCCGAGGAGATGACGTCGAAGGATTATTATTTCGATTCCTACGCCCACTTCGGCATCCACGAGGTATCGGGGACCCCCCCCCGCACCCCAAAACACCCCCGGGACACCCCCAAACCGGGGGGGGGGATCGTGAGGCACCGGGAGAGGGGGGTTAGGGGGGGATTTTTGGTCTCCGGGGAGTCGTTTTGGGGGTATTTGGGGGACCTTGGGTGGTTTGGGGGATCCGGGGAGCAGATTTAGGTGGCTTTGGGGTGTTTTTTGGGGTCCAGAGTGTTTTTGGGGTGTCTAGGGAGTAATTTTAGGTGGGTTTGGGGCATTTTGGCAGGGTCCAGAGATGTTTTTTGGGTGATTTTGGGGTGTTTTTGAGGGCCCAGGAGTGGGGTTTGTGTGTTTTTTGAGGTCCAGGGTAGGTTTTTGGTGATTCTTGAAGTCCAAATTAATTTCTTGAGTGTCTTTTTGGGTCCAGGGTGGGTTTTTTTGGGGGCGGTTCTGCTCAGTTTTGGGGTACAGACCCTAGACCCCCCCCCTTTCTTGTGCCCCCCCCAGGAGATGCTGAAGGACGAGGTGCGGACGCTCACCTACCGCAACTCCATGTTCCACAACCGCCACCTCTTCAAGGACAAAGTGGTGCTCGACGTGGGCAGCGGCACCGGGATCCTCTGCATGTTCGCAGCCAAGGCCGGCGCCCGCCGCGTCATCGGGGTGAGGGGGGGGCCTGCAGGGGGTTTGGGGGGGTCCTGGAGGGGGTTTGGGGGGTCCTGGAGGGGGTTTGGGGGCTCTTAAGTGGGTGGTGGGGGCTCCTAAGAGGGATTTGGGAGGTCTTAGATGGGGTTTGGGGGCTCCTAGGAGGGGTTTGGGGGCTTCTTGGAGGGGTTTGGGGGTTCCTAGGTGGGTTTGGGGGGTCTCAGAGGGGGTTTGGGGGCTCTTGGGGGGGGGGTTGGGGGCTCTTAGAGGGGGTTTGGGGGGTCCTAGGCAGGTTTGGGGGCTCTTAGAGGAGGTTTGGGGGCTCTTAGGAGGGGTTTGGGGGGGTCTCAGAGGGGGTTTGGGGGATCTTAGGCTGGGTTTGGGGGCTCTTAGAGGAGGTTTGGAGGCTCTTGGGGGGGTTTGGAGGCTCTTGGGGGGGTTTGGAGGCTCTTAGGATTTGGGGGCTCTTAGGGGGGCGTTGTGGGCTCTTGGGGGGGTTTGGGGGCTCTTAGAGGGGGTTTGGGGGGGTCCTAGGCAGGTTTGGGGGCTCTTAGGGGGGCGTTGGGGGCTCTTGGGGGGGTTTGGGGGCTCTTAGAGGGGGTTTGGGGGGTCCTAGGCAGGTTTGGGGGCTCTTAGGCAGGGTTTGGGGGCTCCTAGGAGGGGTTTGGGGGGTCTTAGGGGGTGTTTGGGGGCTCTTAGGAGGGGTTTGGGGGGTCTTAAGTGGGTTTGGGGGCTCTTAGGTGGGGTTTGGGGGGTCTTAGGCTGGGTTTTGGGGTCCTAGGTGGAATCTGGGCGTCTCCTAGGTGGGTTTGGGGGCGTCTCAGGGGGGGGTTAGGTGCTCTTAGGGAGGGGTTGGGGGGTGTTAGGCAGGTTTGGGGGGGTTTAGGGGGTCTTAGAGGGTTTTGGGGGGGCTCTTGGGGGATTTAGGGGCTCTTGGGGGGTTTAGGGGCTCTTGGGTGGGTTTGGGGGGGGTCTCAGGGAGGTCTTAGGGGGGTTGGGGGTTCTTTGGGGGTGTTTAGGGGGGGTTGGGGGCTCTTAGGTGGGTTTGGGGCTCCGGGGGGGGGGTGTCTCTGTGGGGTTTTGGGGTCCCCTCTGACCCCCCCCCCCCGTTCCCCCAGATCGAGTGCTCCAGCATCTCCGATTACGCCGTCAAGATCGTCAAGGCCAACAAACTCGACCACGGTGAGAGCCCAGCCCCCCCCCCCCAGCCCCCCAAGTGCCCCCCCGGGCGCCCCCCAACCCTGCGTGTCGCCCCCAGTCGTGTCGATCATCAAGGGGAAGGTGGAGGAGGTGGAGCTGCCGGTCGAGAAGGTCGATATCATCATCAGCGAGTGGATGGGCTACTGCCTCTTCTACGAGTCCATGCTCAACACCGTCATCTACGCCCGCGACAAGTGGCTGGTGGGGACCCCAAAACCCCCCCCTGGACCCCCCAAAACACCCCAGGACCCCCCACCCCCCCCCCATCTCCCCCTCCGTGGCACCCAGATCCCTCCCGCTCTCCCCATTCCTCTATATTACCCCCCCATCCCACACCCTCTTGAGGATTTGGGGGGGTCCTGGAGCCCCCCAAGACCCCCTCTGGGATCCCTAAAACCCCTCGGAACCCCCCAAAACCTCCTGGGACCCCCCCCCAACCCTCGCTTCACGGCACCCAAATCCCTTCTGCTCTCCCTGTTCTTTTATATCCCCCCCATCTCACACCCTCTTGAGGATTTGGGGGGGTCCTGGAGCCCCCCAAGACCCCCCCACCGGGATCCCTAAAAACCCCCGGGGCACCCCAAAAACCCTCCCATATCCCCATCTCGAATTTGGGGCCCCCCAGACTCCCCCAAACTCCCTCCTCGCCCCTTGCAGCCCCCAAACCTCTCCCTTTGAGCCCATTTTTGACCCCTCACAGCCCATTTTTGACCCCCCCCGCCCATTTCTGACCCCCCATCCCTGATTTCGGGGTCCCCCATCCCGATTTCGGGGTCCCCTGACCCCCCAAACCTATTTGTGTCCCCCCCCAGACGCCCGACGGCCTCATCTTCCCCGACCGCGCCACGCTGTACGTGACGGCCATCGAGGATCGCCAGTACAAGGACTACAAAATCCACTGTGAGAGCAGATTTGGGGTCAAACACGAGGTTTTAACGACTTGGGGGGGTCCCCAAATCTCTTTTTTTCCCCCCCTCATTAACTTTCTGACCCCCCCTCGTCAAATCAACCAGGGTGGGAGAACGTTTACGGCTTCGACATGTCGTGCATCAAGGACGTGGCCATCAAGGAGCCCCTGGTCGACGTCGTCGACCCCAAGCAGCTCGTTACCAACGCCTGTTTAATTAAGGTGAGGCTGGGGGGGGGGGCGAGGGGTTAGGGACCCCCCCACGGCCTGTGCTCGGGGGGCTCTTTCGGCCCCACAGGGAGGGATTTGGGTGCCCTCAGGAGCTTTTTTGGGGAGTTTTGGGGTGCCCTGGGGAGGTTTTTATGGGTTTTGGGGTGCCCTGAGGAGCTTTTTGTGGGGTTTTGGGGGCCTTAAGGAGATTTTGGGGTGCCCTGAGGTCGTCTTAGGTGCCCCAAGGACATTTTTGGGTGCCCTAGGGAGGTTTTTGTGGGTTTTGGGGTGCCCTGAGGAGCTTTTAGGTGCTCTCAGGAGGTTTTTAGGGTATTTTGGGTGCCCTGAGGAGGTTTATGTGGGTTTTGGGGTGTCCCGAGGAGTTTTTAGGTGCCTTAAGGAGGCTTTAGGTTTTTTTGCCTGCCCTGTGCCGGTTTTTGTGTTGTTTCTGGGTGCCCTGAGGGCAATTTTTGTGCATTTTTGGGTGCCCTGGGGCGGTTTCTGTGAGTTTTGAGGTGCCCTGAGGAGGTTTTTGGGTGCCCTGAGGCGGTTTCTGTGAGTTTTGAGGTGCCCTGAGGAGGTTTTTGGGTGCCCTGGGGCCGTTTCTGTGGGTTTTGGGGTGCCCTGAGGCGGTTTTGGGTGCCCTGAGGCGCTTTCTATGGGTTTTTGGGTGCCCTGAGGAGGTTTTTGGGTTCCCTGAGGCGGTTTCTGTGGGTTTTGAGGTGCCCTGAGGAGGTTTTTGGGCGCCCTGAGGCGGTTTCTATGGGTTTTTGGGTGCCCTGAGGCGGTTTTGGGGCGCCCCGCGGCGGTTTCCGTGGGTTTCGGGCTGTGGCTGACGCTGTCCCCGCAGGAGGTCGACATCTACACGGTGAAGGTGGAGGAGCTGACGTTCACGGCGCCGTTCTGCCTGCAGGTGAAGCGCAACGACTACGTCCACGCGCTCGTCGCCTACTTCAACATCGAGTTCACGCGCTGCCACAAGAGAACCGGCTTCTCCACCAGTGAGGGGCGGGGCTAAAGGGGAAGGGGCGGGGCTAAAGGGGAAAGGGGCGGGGCTAAAGGGGAAAGGGGCGGGGCTAAAGGGGAAAGGGGCGGTGCCATGGGATGATTGACACCTCAAGGGGCGGAGCCATCACGGAAGGGGGCGTGGCCACAGCCACAAGGGGGATTCTGGGGGTCCCCAAATCTTCAAGGTCCCCACGTGTCCCTGGGGGTCCCCGCGGGTCCTTTCGGGGGGTCCCCAAGCCCTGGTGACCCCCCCGGCTTGTCCCTCAGGCCCCGAGTCTCCGTACACGCACTGGAAGCAAACGGTTTTCTACATGGAGGATTATCTGACGGTCAAGAGCGGGGAGGAGATCTTCGGCACCATCACCATGAAACCCAACGCCAAGAACAACGTGAGCTGGGGGGGACACCAGGAGATCTTGGGGACAGCGGGGGGGCCTCGGGGACACCAGGAGATCTTGGGGACACACAGGGGGGACTCGGGGACACCGAGAGACCTTGGGGACACACGGGGAGGGGGTAGAACCTTCCAAGTCTCTTGGTCTTCACCATCACCAGGAGCTCAAGGCCAAAAATATGAGCTTGAGGGGGACGCCAGGGGACTTCTGGGGACACCAGAAGGACCTTGGGGACACTAGAAGGAGCTTGGGGACATCTGAGGACCTTGGGGACACCAGGAGATCTTGGGGACCCGTTGCGGGGGGGTAGAGCCCCCAAGCTCTGCTGGTTTCCACCATCGCCACGAACCCACCAGCAGGGAGAATGGGGGCTGGGGGGCTGGGGGGGGGTGTTGGGACTTTTGGGGTCCCCTTTGACCCCCCCTTTTTCTTCTCGTCCCCCCCCAGCGTGACCTCGACTTCACTATCGACCTCGACTTCAAGGGGCAGCTCTGCGAGCTCTCCTGCTCCACCGACTATCGCATGCGCTAGGGGGGCCCCCAAACCCCCCCGGGATCCCCCAAAACCCCCTGGAACCCCCAAAACCCCCCCGGGACCCCCCAGACCCTCCCGGGACCCCCAACCTGATGACTTGGGACCCCCCGGAACCCCTGTTACCCCCCCCAGGACCCCCAAACCCCCCTGCCGGGAACCCCAAACCCCCCCAGGAACCCCAAAACCCCCAAACCCCCCCCCTTTGTCGGGGGGGGTCCCCAAATCTCGTGTCCCCCCCTTCGCTTTGTCCCCCCCATCACGGGGTCTCATGGGGGGGTGGGGAGTCTCCCTGATTGTTGCCCCCCCCTCCCTTTTGGGGGGGGTCCCTGTGTTTTTGGGGGGGTCCCTGGGAGTCCCGTTTCCCCCCCCCCCCCCGGCTCTGGGGGGGTTTTGGGGGGCAGGGAGGGTCCCGTCCCCCCCTCCTTTCGTAACTTATGTTTTTATACGGGGCGAGGAATAAAAACAGCAGAAACGGGGCTGGGGTGTTATTGGGGGGCAGAGGGGCCCATAGGGACCTATAGGGACCCCACAGCGACCTATAGATACCACAGAGGGACCTATAGAGGCCTCCCAGGAACCTATAGAGACCGCCGAGGGACCCACAACACCCACCAAGTGACCCATAAGGTCGCATAGAGACTCGTAGCAGCCCCTAGAGCCCCCGCTGTGACCCATACTGCCCCACAGAGACCTATAGAGGACCTATAGGGGTCCATATGGCCCCATAGGTACCCAGAGCCCCCTCCACAGTGACCCATAGGGCCCCCTAGATGCCCCATACTGGCCTCGTGAGAATCCATAGAGCCTCCCTCTGCCCCATAGGGACCCATAGACACTACAGAGACGCATGGATACCACACAGAGACCCTATAGGGCCCCATAGGCGCCCCCCGGCAGGCGCCGCCCCCGCCCTTTAGGACCCAGCGGAGCTGGAAAGGGGTGGGGGGCGCGGAACGAGGCGCGGAATAGACAGACGCTGGGGGGGGGGATGTGGGTGTGACACAGACCGGAAGTGTGGCATGCGGCCACCGGAAGTGAGTGCAGCGGACGACGGAAGTGTGGCATGCGGCCACCGGAAGTGAGTGCAGCGGACGACGGAAGTGTGGGAGCAACCCGGGCGGGACGGTGGGAAGGACCAGAAGTGCCGCCTACCGGAAGAGGAAGTGACGCGCCCACGCGCCGGAAGTGCCCGTCGGCGAGGCGGCGATGGCGGCGCGGGGCTCGGCGCGGCGCCTGCGGCCCCGGGGGCGGCGGCGGCGGCGGGAGGAGGCGGCGGAGGAGGAGGCGATGGAGGCGACAACGGGAGCGGAGGAGCCGCAGGTTTACGTGCCGGGGCTGGCGCCGCCGCTGCGGCCGGACGAGGAGCTGGTGATGGACGAGAGCGCGTACCGGCTCTACCACCGCGCGGGCACCGGTGACCGCTCCGGCCCCCCCCCCACCCCCGCTGAGCCCCCGGCCCCCCCCGACCCCGCTGACCGCTCTCCCCTCCCCCCCCAGGCGCCCCCTGTCTGACCTTTGACCTCATCCCGGACGCGCTGGGGGAGGGGCGGGAGCGGCCCCCCCTCTCGCTCTTTCTCTGCGCCGGCACCCAGGGCCCCACGGCGGCCGCCAACAGGTGGGGCTGCCCCATAGGGACCCCCCTGCCCTATAGATCCTGCCCCATAGAGACCCCCCTGCCCTATAGATCCTGCCCCATAGAGACCCCCCTGCCCTATAGATCCTGCCCCATAGAGACCCCCTTGCCCTATAGATCCTGCCCCATAGGGACCCCCCTGCCCTATAGATCCTGCCCCATAGGGACCCCCCTGCCCTATAGATCCTGCCCCATAGGGACCCCCCTGCCCTATAGATCCTGCCCCATAGGGACCCCTGCCCCAGAGACCCTGCCTCATAGACCCCCCTGCCCCACAGACCCTGCCCCATAGAGACCCCCTGACCCATAGACCCCCCTGACCCATAGAGACCCTCCTGACCCATAGACCCCGCCCCATAGAGACCCCTGACCCACAGACCCCCCCTGACCCATAGAGACCCCTTACCCAGAGACCCCTGACCCATAGAGACCCTCCTGCCCCATAGACCCTGCCCCATAGAGAGCCCCCTGCCCCATAGAGACCCCTGACCCATAGACCCTGCCCCACAGACACCCCACAGTGACCCACAGAGGCCCCACAGAGACCCACTGTGACCTGTAGCGACCCTATAGGGACCTGTAATGACCTATAGAGACCCCCTTGCCCCATAGCGACCCCACGGAGACCCCGTAGAGCCCCATAGCGACCCCTAAGCGCACCCCCGTGCCGCTGCCCCCCAGGGTGCTGGTGATGAAGATGCAGAATCTGCACGGGATGCGGCGCCGCGGGGACGGGGACGAGGAGGACGAGGAGGAGGAGGATGAAGACGAGGATGAAGACGAGGAGGAGGACGAGGCGCGGCAGCCACAGCTGCTCCTGGCCATGGCGCCCCACATGGGGGGCATCAACCGCCTGCGGGTACCGCCCGGCCCCACACCTGAGCCCCACGACCCATAAGTGACCCCCCGGACCCATAACTGAGCCCTAAGGGACCCCTGAGACCCATAAGTGACTCCCCCGGACCCATAACTGAGCCCTAAGGGACCCCTGAGACCCATAAGTGACCCCCCGGACCCATAACTGAGCCCTAAGGGACTCCTCAGACCCATAAGTGACTCCCCCGGACCCATAATTGACCCTCCAGACCCACAACTGACCCATCTCTGAGGCCTGTGACCCACAAGTGACCATCCCAGACCCCTAAGCGACCCCTCAGACCCATAAGTGACCCCCCCAACCCATAACCGAGCCCCCCAGATCCCCCTTCCCCCCCCAGACCCCCATTTAACCCCTTAGAGCCCCCACCCCCCCAGTTTAACCCCTCCCTCCCCAGGTGGCGGTGCTGGGCGCGGGCCCCGTGGCGGCGCTCTGGTCGGAGCTGGGCGAGGTGGAGGTCGTGGGCCTCGGCGGGGCCCTGGGGGTCCTCGGGGGGCTGGAGGAGGACGGGGCCGCGGCGCCGGGGGGGCTGGTGCTGCGCGAGCCCGGGGCGCTGCCCTCCCTCCACACCTTCCGAGGCCACTTGAGCGAGGGCTTCGCCATCGACTGGGCCCCCACCGTGCCCGGTGAGTCCCCGGGGGGCTGGGGGGCGGAATCGGGGGGCTGGAGAGAGGAGCTACGGGGCTGAGGGAGGGAATTGGGGGGGGTCTGTGGGGCAGGGGCTGATCCGAGGGTCTCCCCCAGGCCGCCTGCTGAGCGGGGACTGCCGGGGGGGGCTGCACCTCTGGCAGCCGCGCGAGGCCGGCTGGGCCGTGGACCAGCGCCCGCTGCCCGGGCACCGCGGCTCCGTCGAGGACCTGCAGTGGTCGCCCTGCGAGGAGTCGGTGCGTGGGGCGTTATATGGCGCTACGGGGTCTCGGTGGGGCACTACGGGGTCCGTACAGGGCTCTCTAGTTCTCTGGGGGGCACTATAGGGTGCTTTGGGGTCTCTCTGGGGCACTACGGGGTCCTTACGGGGCTTTACAGGTCTCTGTGGGGCACTACGGGGGGCAAGGTGGTTTCTGTAGGTTTCTACGGGGCACTACAGCGTCTCCATAGGTCACTACGGAGTCTCTGTGGGACACTAAAGGGTCTATGGGGTCGCTATAGTTCTTTATGGGGCACTATAGGGGTCTGTAGGTCTCTGTGGGGCACTATGGGGCTATAAGGGGCACTACGGGGCTTTATAGGTCTCTATGGGGCACTATAGGGGGCTGTGGGGTCCTTACAGGCTTCTATAGGTCTCTGTGGGGCTCTATAGGTTTCTATGGGGTCTCTATGGGGCACTATAGGGTGCTATGGGGTCCTTAAAGGCTTCTATAGGTCTCTGTGCAGCTCTATGGGGCTTTATAGGTTTCCATGAGGCACTACAGGGTGCTATGTGGGGCACTACAGAGCTTTATAGGTCTCTCTGGGGTGCTACAGGGTGCTATGGGGTCCTTACAGGCTTCTATAGGTCTCTGAGGGCCTCTATGGGGCTTTATAGGTCTCTATGGGGCACTACAGGGTGCTATGGGGTCCTTACAGGCTTCTATAGGTCTCTGTGGGGCACTACAGGGTGCTATGGGGTCCTTACAGGCTTTTATAGGTCTCTGTGGGGCACTACAGGGTCCTTACAGGGTTCTATAGGTCTCTTTGGGGCACTGTGGGGCATTATAGGTCTCTATGAGGCACTACAGGGTGCTATGGGGTCCTTACAGGCTTCTATAGGTCTCTGAAGGGCTCTATGGAACTTTATAGGTTCCTATGGGGTGCTACAGGGGGCTATGGGGTCCTTACAGGGTTCTATAGGTCTCTGTGGGGCTTTATAAGTCTCTAAGGGGTCTCTGGGGGGCACTACAGGGTGCTTTAGGGTCCTTACAGGCTTCTGTAGGTCTCTGTGGGTCTCTATGGGGCTTTATGGGTCTCTATGGGGCGCTACGGGGTCCTTACAGGCTTCTATAGGTCTCTGTGGGGCTCTCTGGGCACTCCAGGGCCCTATAGGTCTCTATGGGGGCTCCCCCCCGTCCCCCCCCAGGTGTTCTGCTCCGCGTCGGCCGACGCCTCGGTGCGGGTGTGGGACGTGCGCGCGCCCCCGTCCCGCGCGTGCCAGCTGGCGGCCGAGCGCGCGCACGGCGGGGACGTCAACGCGCTCAGCTGGGCGCGCGCCAACCCCCGCTTCCTGCTCAGCGGCGGCGACGACGGCGCCGTGCGGGTCTGGGACCTGCGGCGGATCCAGGTGGGTACGGGGGGGCCTATACAGAGCTTGTACTGACCCCCAGAGACACCTATAGAGGCCCTAGAGACACCTATAGGGACCCCGGAGCCGTGCGGGTCTGGGACCTGCGGCGGATCCAGGTGAGCAGGGACCCATAGGGACCCCAGAGACACCTATAGGGACCCCAGAGACACCTATAGGGACCCCGGAGCCATGCGGGTCTGGGACCTGCGGCGGATCCAGGTGGGTACGGGGGGGCCTATACAGAGCTTGTACTGACCCCTAGAGACACCTATAGGGACCCGATAGACACCTATAGAGACTCCTTAAAGACCCCGGAGCCGTCTGGGTCAGGGACCTGCAGCGGATACAGGTGAGAGAGACCTATAGGGACCTACAGACACCCCCTAGAGACCCTATAGGGACCCCATAGAAACCCTACAGAAAACTGCAGAAACCCCAGAGCCATGCGAGTCTGGGACCTGCGGTGGATACAGGTGTGTATGGACCTATAGCGACCTATAGAGAGCTTGTACTGCCCCCTAGACCCCGTAGTGCTGTGCGGGGCTGAGACATCAGGTGGATACAGGTATATAGCAACCCATATGGAGCTTGTACTGATGTATAGAGACCCCATAGCAACCTACAGGGACCCATAGAGAGCGTGTACTGCCCCATAGCAGTCTGTCCACCCCACAGTGACCTTCTCTGCCCCATAGCAACCCATAGTGCCCCATAGGAACCCATGGGACCTTCTAGTGCCCCATAGGAGCCCACAGCGACCCCCTAGTGCCCCATAGCGACCCCCTAGTGCCCCGTAGCGACCCCCTAGTGCCCCGTAGCGACCCATAGCGACCCCCTAGTGCCCCGTAGCGACCCATAGCGACCACCTAGTGCCCCGTAGCGACCCATAGCGACCACCTAGTGCCCCGTAGCGACCCATAGCGACCCCCTAGTGCCCCATAGCAACCCATAGCGACTCCCTAGTGCCCCGTAGCGACCCCCTAGTGACCCCCTAGTGCCCCATAGCAACCCATAGCGACCCCCTAGCGACCCATAGTGCCTCGTAGCAACCCACAGCGACCCCCTAGCGCCCCGTAGCAACCCCGTAGTGCCCCGTAGCGACCCCCTAGTGCCCCACAGCGACCCATAGCGACCCCCTAGCGCCCTGTAGCGACCCACAGCAACCCTCTAGTGCCCCACAGCGACCCATAGCGACCCCCTAGTGCCCCATAGCGACCCCCTAGTGCCCCACAGCGACCCCCTAGTGCCCCACAGCGACCCATAGCGACCCCCTAGCGCCCTGTAGCGACCCACAGCGACCCTCTAGTGCCCCACAGCGACCCATAGCGACCCCCTAGCGCCCCGTAGCGACCCACAGCGACCCCCTAGTGCCCCGTAGCGACCCATAGCGACCACCTAGTGCCCCATAGCAACCCATAGCGACTCCCTAGTGCCCCGTAGCGACCCCCTAGTGACCCCCTAGTGCCCCATAGCAACCCATAGCGACCCCCTAGCGACCCATAGTGCCTCGTAGCAACCCACAGCGACCCCCTAGCGCCCCGTAGCAACCCCGTAGTGCCCCGTAGCGACCCCCTAGTGCCCCACAGCGACCCATAGCGACCCCCTAGCGCCCTGTAGCGACCCACAGCAACCCTCTAGTGCCCCACAGCGACCCATAGCGACCCCCTAGTGCCCCATAGCGACCCCCTAGTGCCCCACAGCGACCCCCTAGTGCCCCACAGCGACCCATAGCGACCCCCTAGCGCCCTGTAGCGACCCACAGCGACCCTCTAGTGCCCCACAGCGACCCATAGCGACCCCCTAGCGCCCCGTAGCGACCCACAGCGACCCCCTAGTGCCCCGTAGCGACCCACAGCGACCCCCTAGTGCCCCGTAGCGACCCATAGCGACCCCCTAGTGCCCCACAGCGACCCATAGCGACCCCCTAGTGCCCCGTAGCAACCCACAGCGACCCTAGTGCCCCGTAGTGACCCACAGCGACCCCCTAGTGCCCCGTAGCGACTCCCTAGTGCCCCACAGCGACCCATAGCGACCCCCTAGTGCCCCGTAGCGACCCATAGCGACCCCCTAGTGTCCCGTAGCAACCCACAGCGACCCCCTAGTGCCCCGTAGCGACTCCCTAGTGCCCCACAGCGACCCATAGCGACCCTCTAGTGCCCCGTAGCAACCCACAGCGACCCCCTAGTGTCCCGTAGCAACCCACAGCGACCCCCTAGTGTCCCGTAGCGACCCACAGCGACCCCCTAGTGCCCCGTAGCGACTCCCTAGTGCCCCACAGCAACCCATAGCGACCCCCTAGTGCCCCGTAGCGACCCATAGCGACCCCCTAGCGCCCCGTAGCGACCCTAGTGCCCCATAGCGACCCCCTAGTGCCCCATAGCGACCCATAGTGACGCCCTAGTGCCCCACTGCAACCCATAGCGACCCCCTAGTGCCCCACAGGAACCCACGGCGACCCCCCAGAGCCCCATAGGGACCCCCTAGAGCCCCATAGGGACCCCCTCGTGCCTCCTAGGAAGCCACATCCCCCCCCCCGTGCCCCCTCGTGCCCCACACCCCCCCTCTCCCCCAGACGGGCAGCGCGGTGGCGACCTTCAAGCAGCACGCGGGGCCGGTGGTGTCGGTCGAGTGGCACCCGAGCGAGAGCGGCGTCCTGGCGGCGGCCGGCGCCGACGACGTCCTCAGCCAGTGGGACCTGGGGGTGGAACGCGACCCCCAAGCGCGGGGCGAGGAGGAGGAGGGCCCGGCGGCCGCGCTGCCCCCGCAGCTGCTCTTCCTGCACCAGGGCGAGCGCGAGCTCAAGGAGCTGCACTGGCACCCGCAGTGCCCGGGGCTGCTGCTCTGCACCTCGCGCAGCGGCATCGCCGCCTTCCGCACCATCAGCGTCTGATCCAGCCCCACAGACGCCTCCCTCCATCTTGGTTTATAAAGGATTTTGTATAAAATGATGTGGAGCGATTAAAGGGAGGGAGAGGGGGTCAAGGGCTGCCCCACAGCTCAGAGGGGATGGGGGGTTTGGGGGTCACCAGGGTTGGGGGGGGGCCCAGCCTGACCCGAAGGTGCTGGTCGAGGTCTGAGGTCACGGAGGATGTAGGGTCCTGGAGAAGATCCAGTGGTCAAGAGTCCAACATCATGGAGGTCTCGGGGATCGTAGCCACGGCCTGAGGTCGCAGTCAAGGCCCGAGTTCGTGGAGGTCACAAGGCCTCAGTCATGAGGGGAGGTCGTGGATGAAGGTTGCAGGGTCACAGTCCAGGTCTGAGGTTGTGGAGACGCTGGAGATCGTGGTTGGGGCCCAAGAAGACAGAAGCCACAGGGTTGTGGTCAATGTCCAAGCTCGTAGAGGCCGTGGAGAGAGGTTATGGAGAGTGTGGTCAGAGTCTGAAGTCGTGGAGAGCCTGGAAATCACGGTCGAGGCCCAAGAACATGGAGGTTGTGGCCGAGGGCTGAATTGTGGTGATCCAGGAGCGCACAACTGAGGAAATCACGGCAGGAGCTCACGGCCGGGTCGGAGGTCACGGAGCTCCAGGAAGAGAGGAGGGTCGTGGTCACTGTGCGAGGTCGCGGCGCCACTGGACGGAGGTGAGGGTGAGCGGCCGGCGGGGCTGGCACAGCGCCAGGGTCTTGCGCACGTGGGTGCCGAGCCGCGCGGCCGCCACCAGCGCCGGCAGCGGGAGCCGCGCCTCGCCCGGCTGCACCAGCAGCAGCGCCAGCGCGTGGAACCGCGAGGGGGGGCCTGGAGGGAAGAAGAGGGGGGGTCAGTACGGACCCTCCCCCACCATTTCCCCCACTCCTACCACCTCCCTTCATTTTATCCCCCCAACAATCCTTCCTGCCCTTCCCCCACCCTTCCCTCCCCCCACTTCCTCCAGCCCCTCCCCCCCACTTACCCGGATACACCAGGAAGTCGCCCCCGAACTTCCGGCCGCCGGTCACGTGCAGGCCCCGCCCCCACAGTGCCCGGAAGGCGCGGACCCGCCGCTGGGGGGAGGGGCGGGGAGGGGCTGGGAAAGAGAAAGGGGGGGTAGGGGATCAGCGAGAGGAGGGGGCAGCGCGGCTCCTGCCTCCTAGAGCTGCCCCATAGCGCCCCCTGCCCCACAGGACCCGCCCCACAGCCCCTCCTGCCCCACAGGACCCGCCCCACAGCCCCTCCTGCCCCACAGGACCCGCCCCACAGCCCCTCCTGCCCCACAGAACCCGCCCCACAGCCCCTCCTGCCCCACAGGACCCGACCCACAGCCCCTCCTGCCCCACAGGACCCGCCCCACAGCCCCTCCTGCCCCACAGCTCCCTCCATCTTGTCCCACAGCACCCACAGCCCCCCGAATTCCCACCTCCCTGCCCCACAACCCCCTCTCCCTCTCACCTGTGGGGCTGCCGGGGGGCTGGGGATCCGCCTTCGCCTCCGCCGTCTCCTCTTGGGTCTCCAGCACCTGGGGGACAAGGAGAGGGGTCAGTGCCTGCCCCACACCTCCCCGCTACCCCTGTAGCTGCCCCACAGCCCCCGCCAACCTTCCCACCCCCACGAGCCCCCCTCACCGCGCTCTCCCCGCTCTCCCGCAGCGCCTCCGCCTCCTCCGGCCGCAGCAGCAGCGGCAGCCGCGGCCCCGCCCCGCCCCGCGGGGTCCCGACCAGCGTGCCCCACAGCCGGTGCTGCTCCCGCAGCGCCCGCGCCGCCTCCGCGCCCCAAACGAGCCGCGGCGGGGACGGACCCGGCCGCCCGGGCCCCTCACAGCCCGCCGCCGCCATCTTCTGCCGCCATCTTGTCCCCGCCCTCGCGTCCTTTTTTCCCGCCCACCCGCCATTTTGTTCCCGCCTCCCGCCCTTTTCTCCCGCCCACCCGCCATTTTGTCCCCGCCCCCGCGCCCTTTTTTCCCGCCCACCCGCCATTTTGTCCCCGCCTCCCGCCCTTTTCTCCCGCCCACCCGCCATTTTGTCCCCGCCTCCCGCCCTTTCTCCCCGCCCTTCGCCATTTTGCCTCCTGGGCGCTTCTTTAAGCGTCTCCACCTCGTCTTAAAGCCCCAACGTTGCCCTTTGTCCCCGTTAATTGCCGCCCTTTAAAGAGCCCTGAGGTTCCGCCACAACCTTTGTTCCCCTCATGTCCCGCAGCCAGAGGGAGATTGGTGGCCGCTCTGGGGCAGCCGTGGGGCTGGGGGGCAGATTGGGGGCCGCTATGGGGCAGCCGTGGGGCTGGAGGGGAGATTGGTGGCCGCTATGGGGCAGCCGTGGGGCTGGGGGGCAGATTGGGGGCCGCTATGGGGCAGCCGTGGGGCTGGAGGGGAGATTGGGGGCAGCCGTGGGGCTGGAGGGGAGATGTGGACACGCCCCCTTCCGTATCAATATGGAGGCGTGGCCAATGCCTGACTCACCCCTATTAAATACCCTGTGGTGTCATAGCCACGCCCACTCAGCGATCTAATATACAATCGGTGGGCGTGGCTAATCTATGGCCCCGCCCACTCCCATATAAGTGTTTTTTCGTGTGGGCGTGGCCTCCTCTTGGCCCCGCCCCCTCGCTCGCGCCACCTCCCACGCCCGGCGCGCGCTGCGGGGGCCCCTGGGACCTTCGGGGTTTGGGGGTGGGGGGGGGACACCCAGAGATTTGGGGGGGGAACTCAGAGTTTCGAGAGGGACCCAGGGGTTCGGGGGGGAGCCAGGGCTTTAAGGGGGACCCAGGCGTTTGAGGGGGGCAGGGATCTGGGGGGGCGATCCTGTGGTTTTGTGAGGGGACGCAGGGGTCTGGGGGGGTTCGAGGTGTTTTGGGGGTGCAGGGGGGGTTAAGGGAGGGATCAGAGGTTTAGGGGAGACCAGGGTGTTTGAGGGGGGTGTCAGAGTTTTTTAGGAGGGGGACTGAAGGGTTTAGGGGGGACTGAAGGGTTTAGGGGGGGGACCCAGGGGCTCGTGGGGGGGCGAAGAGCTTGGGGGGGGATCCCAGGGCCCCCCCAAACCCCACCATGACCCCCGAGGAGGTGACGTACCTGGCCGTGCTGCTCTTCTCCATCCCCGTTGGCTTCGTGTTTAAGGATCGGAGTGAGTTTGGGGGGGCTGGCGGGTCCTGGAGGGGTTAGGGGGGGCCCTGGGGGCTCCTGGAGGGGTTCTGGGGGTCCAAAGGGGTCCTGGAGGAGTTGAGGGGGTCCTGGGGGGGGGTCTTGGAGGGGTTGCAGGGGCCCTGGGGGGGGTCCTGGAGGGGTTAGAAGGGTCCGGGGCAGGTTATGGGGGTGCTGGGGGGGTTATGGGGTTGCAAAGATGTTTGAGAGGGTCTGGGGGGGTCCCAGAAGGATTTGGGGGGGAGTCAGGGCAATGTGGGGTGTCCAGGGGGTACTTTAAGGAGTTTAGGGGGGTCTGTGGGGTCCTGAGGGGATCTGGGGGGGGGTCTGGGTGGATCTGGGGGGGTTGGGGGCAGTCACGGAGGAGTTTGGGGGGGGGTCTGGAGGTGCTGAGTGGTTGGGGGGGGTTCTGGGGGGTATTCAGAGGAGTTGGGGGGGGGGGTCATGCCCCCCCTGAACTTGACACCCTTTGCCCCCCCCCCAGGCCCCCAGGCCCGGCGCTGGGGGGGGGCGGCGGTGGGGGGGGCGCTGACCCTGCTGACCTGCGGCCCCCACGTCCTCCACGCCCTGGTGACCACGCTGGGGGCCTGGGGGCTGCTGCGCCTCCTGCCCAGGTGGGGGGGGCTGGGGGGGCTGGGGGGGGGTCTATGGGGGTGGGGGTGTCTATGGGGGCGTCTATGGGGCTGGGGGGGGTCTATGGGGGTGGCTGTGGGGCGGGGGGGGGTCTATGGGGCTGGGGGGGGTCTATGGAGGTGGCTGTGGGGTGGGGGGGGTCTATGGGGCTGGGGGGGGTCTATGGAGGTGGCTGTGGGGCGGAGGGGGGTCTATGGGGGTGGCTGTGGGGCGGGGGGGGGTCTATGGGGCTGGAGGGGGGAGCTTGTTAAGCTGCCTGCGTTCGTTATTGCCTCACAGCTTAATTGGGGGGGGCAGGAAGGAAAAGGTGCAAAGCATTGTGGGAAGGGGGGGCTGGGGTGCAAGGGGGGGCAGGGACGATTTGGGGGGACAGGGGGCTGCATGGGGGGGGGTTGGGGGGGCTCTGTGGGGCAGGGGGCTGACCCCGTGCCCCCCCCAGGCATTGCGGGGGGGCCACCCTGGCCTGGACGTTCGGGTACCTGCTGTTTTTCCGCACGCTGTGGGTCTGGGGGCTCCCCGAGCCCCCCCCGTACGCCAACGCTCTCCAGCTGCTGCTCACCCTCAAGGTGGGGGCGGTTCTGGGGGGGCAAATCATGGTGGGAGGGGGTTTTGGGGGGGTCCTGGGGGCATTAGGGTGGGGAGGGGGCAGTTTGGGGGGGCAAATGAGAGTGGGAGGGGGGGTTGGGGGGTCTTGGGGGCATTAGAGTGGGGATGGGGGTACTGGGAGGGGTTCGGGGGGGCAAATAAGAGTGGGAGGGGGTTTTAGGGGGTCTTGGGGGGCATTAGAGTGGGTTTGGGGGTACTGGGAGGGGTTACTGGGAGCACTAGGGGGGCACTGGGAGCACTGGGGGGGTTACTGGGAGCACTGGTAGCCCTGACACCCCCCCTCCAGCTGGTCAGCCTGGCCATGGACGTGCAGGAGCTGCAGGGGGACAACGACCCCACGGTTTTGGGGTCCCTTGGGGGCCCCCCTGGGCTGGGCGAGACCCTCAGCTACAGCTTCTGCTACCTGGGGCTGCTCACAGGTGAGGGGGAGCCCCGAAACTGGGGGGAGGGGACCCCAAAACTGGGGGGGGGGGAGGGGACAAAACCTCAGGAGGGGACCCTGAAACTGGGAGGGGGGGCAGCACGTTGTGGGGACAAACCCTGAAATGGGGGGGAGAGAATCTGGGGGGTCCCTATGGGTCCCTGTGGGTCTCCCCATGGCCCCCTCCATGTCCCTGACCCCCCGTTGCCCCCCAGCCCCTATAGAACCACATAGATCTATGGGTCTCTATGACTCCCTATGGGTCTCCCCCCAGATCTGTGGGTCCCAGCGGGTCCCTATGGGTCTCCCCATGGCTCCCTGACCCCCCGTTGCCCCCCAGGCCCTATAGAACCATATAGATCTATGGATCTATGGGTCTCTATGGCTTCCTATGGGTCCCCCCCCAGATCTATGGGTCCCAGCGGGTCCCTATGGGTCTCCCCATGGCCCCCTACGTGTCCCTGACCCCCCATTGCCCCCCAGGCCCTATAGAACCACGTAGATCTATGGGTCCCCCCCTAGATCTATGGGTCCCAGCGGGTCCCTGACCCCCCGTTCCCCCCCAGGCCCTATAGAACCACATAGATCTATGGGTCCCTATAGGCCCCCCCCAGATCTGTGGGTCCCAGCGGGTCCCTATGGGTCCCAGTGGGTCCTTACGTGTCCCTGACCCCCCGTTGCCCCCCAGGCCCTATAGAACCACATAGATCTATGGGTCTTTATGGCTCCCTGTGGGTCCCCCCCCAGATCTACGGGTCCCAGCGGGTCCCTATGGGTCCCAGCGGGTCCCTGACCCCCCCGTTGCCCCCCAGGCCCGTTCTACCGGGCGGGCACCCACCGGGACTGGGTGCTGGGCCCCGTGGCGGCTCCGCGGTGGCGCCGGGTGCTGGGCCACGTGCGCTGGACGCCGCTGCTGGGGGCGCTGGGCGAGGCGGCCTCGCGCCTCTTCCCGCTGGAGGCCGTGCGGGACCCCGGCTTCGCCCTGCGCCCCTTCGCCTTCCGCCTCTTCTACATGGTGCCCGTCTTCTTCGCCTTCCGCATGCGCTTCTACGTGGGCTGGCTCTGCGCCGAGGCCGCCTGCATCGCCGCGGGGCTCGGGGGGTACCCGCCCGCCGCGCACCCCAAACCCGGAGCCGGGCCCACGCGGCCCTGCCCGCGCCCCACGCGGTGAGGGGACGGGGGGGCCCTGACGGCCCTGGGGGAGGCCCTGGGGTCCCTACAGGGGTCCCTGAGGTCCTTATGGAACCCGGGGGGGGACCTGGAGGGGATATTGGGGGGTCCCAGGGGATGTGGAGGGTCCCTGAGGGACCTATGGGGGTCCCTGAGGTTCCTGGGGGGGTCCCTGAGAGGATATTGGGGGGTCCCAGGGAATGTGAGGGGTCCCTGAGGCCCCTGTGGGTCCCTGGGGGGGGGTCCCTGAGGTCCTTATGGAACCCTGGGGGGGACCTGGAGAAGATATTGGGGGTTGCCAGGGGATGTGAGGGGTCCCTGAGGGCCCTATGGGGGTCCCTGAGATCCATATGGAACCCAGAGGGGTCCCTGAGGTCCCTATGGGTCTTTAGGGGTACCTGGAGGAGATATTCAGGGGTCCCAGGGGATGTGGAGGGGTCTCTGAGGCCCCTGGGGGTCCTTGGGGGGGTCCCTGAGGTCCTTATGGAACCCTGGGGGGGACCTGGAGGGGATACTGGGGGGTCCCAGGGGATGTTGGGGGCTCCCAAGGTCCATATGGGTCCTTAGGGGGATTCCTGAGGGGATGTGGGGGGGGTCCCTGAGGTCCTTATGGGTCCCTGGGGGGGACCTGGAGGGGATATTGGGGGGTTCAAGGGGATATGGGGGTGTCCCTGAGGTCCTTAGGGGTATCTGGAGGGAATATTGGGGGGTCCCAGGGCATGTGGGGGTGTCCCTGAGGTCCTTATGGGTCCCTGGGGGCACTTGGAGGAGATATTGGGGGGTCCCAGGGTATGTGGGGGGTCCTTGAGGTCCCTGGGGGGACCTGGAGAAGATATTGGGGGACCCCAGGGGACTGGGGGGGTGTCCCTGAGGTCCCTATGGGTCCCTGGGGGTACCTGGAGGGGATATTGGGGGGTGCCAGGGGATGTGGGGGGTCCCCAAGGGGATGTGGGGGGGGTTCCTGAGGGAACGGGGGGGGCTGTGGGGATCCCTGTGTGGGATCCGGGGGTCCCTGAGGGAACGGGGGGGGCTGTGGGGATCCCTGTGTGGGATCCGGGGGTCCCTGAGGGACGTGGGGGCGTCCCGGGGGGCTCCCTGACCCCCCGATCCGCAGGGCGGAGGCGAGCGAGCCGTGGGATTTCTCGGCCGTGCGCACGATCGACGCGTGGGGCACCGAGTGGTGCCGCCAGTTCCGGGGCGGCATGCGGCACTGGAACATGAGCGTCCAGTGGTGGCTCGCCCAGTACGTCCACCGGCGCGCCCCGCGCAGGCCCCCCGCCCTCAGGTACCCCACGGGGAGACACTGGGAGGGGATCGGGAGGTTTATGGGGGCACTGGGAGGGGATCGGGAGGTTTATAGGGGGACTGGGAGGGACTGGGAGGTTTATAGGGGCACTGGGAGGGGATTGGGAGGTTTATAGGGGCACTGGGAGCCACTGGGAGGGGATTGGGAGCAACTGGGAGGTTTATAGGGGGACTGGGAGGCTTATAGGGGCACTGGGAGGGGACTGGGAGGGGACTGAGGTGGACTGGAAGGGCATTGGGAGGTTTATAGAGAAGCTAGGAGAGACTGGGAGGGACTGGGAGAGACTGGGAGGCTTATATGGGGAATGGGAGTGACTAGGAGGGGATTGGGAGGTTTATAGGGGGACTGGGATGGACTGGGAGGGGACTGGGAGGTTTCTAGGGGCACTGGGAGGGGATTGGGAGGAACTGGGAGGGATTTGGGAGGTTTATAGGGGGACTGGGAGCGACTGGGAGGGAATTGGGGTGGACTGGGAGGGGTTTAGAAGGTTTATAGAGGGACTGGGAGGGGATTGGGAGGGTTATAGGGGCACTGGGAGGGGACTGGGAGGGATTTTTATGTCAGATTTGGGGTTCTCAATGAATTTTTACGTCAGATTTTGGGTTCTGAACAAATTTTTATGGCAGATTTTGGATCCCAATTGATTTTTACGGCAGATTTTGGGTTCTCAATGGATTTTTATGTCAGATTTTGAGTTCTCAATGGATCTTTGTGTCAAATTTGGGGTTCCACATGGATCTTTGTGTCACATTTTGGGTTCCCAATGGATTTTTATGTCAGATTTTGGGTTCCAAATGAATTTTTATGTCAGATTTTGAGTTCCCAATGGATCTTTATGTCAGATTTTGGATTCCCAATGGATTTTTAGGTCAGATTTTGGGTTCCTAATGGATTTTTATGTCAGATTTTGAGTTCTCAATGGATCTTTGTGTCAAATTTGGGGTCCCCAATGGATCTTTAGGTCAGATTTGGGGTTCCACATGGATTTTTATGTCAGATTTTAGGTTCCCAATGGATCTTTATGTCAGATTTGGGGTTCCACATGGATCTTTGTGTCACATTTTGGGTTCCCAATGGATCTTTATGTCAGATTTTGGATTCCCAATGGATTTTTAGGTCAGATTTTGGGTTCTCAATGGATCTTTCTGTCAGATTTTGGATTCTGAATGAATTTTTATGTCAGATTTTGGGCCCCAATAGACTTTATGTCAGATTTGGGGTTCCCAATGGATTTTTAGGTCAGATTTTGGGTTCTCAGTGAATTTTTATGTCAGATTTTGAGTTCCCAATGGGTTTTTACGTCAGATTTGGGGTTCCCCACATCCTTTCCTGTTGGATCCCAGTTGGGGCCGCCCCGCTCGTTTCCGGGGCGCGTCTCCAGCCTCCCGCCGCCCCGTTTCTCTCCCCGCCAGGAGCGCGTGGACCATGCTGGCGTCGGCCTACTGGCACGGGCTGCACCCCGGCTTCTACCTGAGCTTCCTGAGCGTCCCGCTGTGGCTGGCGGCCGAGCGGGAGGCCGAGCGAGCCCTGCGCGGCCGCCTGGGCCCGCGGGGGTGGGCGCTGGCCGCCGGCCCCCACTGGTTCCTCAAGATGCGGGCGTACGATTACCTGTGCATGGGCTTCGTGCTGCGCGACGCGGCCTCCACCCTGCGCTACTGGGCCTCCGTCTACTTCTGCCTCCACCTCGTGCCCCTCGCCGGCCTCCTCCTCGCCGCCCTCGCCGGGCCGGGGCCTGGGGGCGACAGCCCGCAGAGAAAAGGGGAGCGGAGGGGGGACCCCGACGACGGGGACCCCCACAGAGGGGAGAAAGGGGAGCCCCCCGCCCCCGGAATCCAGGAGGGGGGACGCGATCCCCGCGCGAGGGACTCCGAAATCCAAGAGGAGGAGGGGGGCGGCCTGAGGAAGAGGAGGGACCCCCAAATCCAGGAGGGGGGGACGCTGCCGTCCACAGGGATCCCCCTTAGCCAGGGACCCCAACATTGAGGAGGGGGGGACACTCCCGTCCCCAGGGACCCCAACATTGAGGAGAGGGGGACAGTCCCATCCCTAGGGACCCCAACATTGAGAAGAAAGGGGGCTCCTTAACCCCAGGGACCCCAAAATTGGGAAGAGAGGGGACTCCTCATCCCCAGGGACCCCGAAATTGGGAAGAAAGGGGGCCCTCGATCCCCAGGGACCCCAAAATTGAGGAGGGGAGGACAAAATCCCATCCCTGGGGACCCCAAGATCGAGAAGAGAAAGGACCCCTCATCCTTAGGGGCCCCGAATTCCATGGTGGAGGGGGTGGGATGGGGGTGGGGGGGCAGCGGGGCTTTTTAGGGGGGTGCTGGGGGGGTCAGGGAGGTTTTGGGGTGCAGGGAAGGGCTTTGCTTTCTGCGAGGGGGCAGCGCTGGGGGGGCCAGTGCAGGGACCCCCCCAAAACTGAGACCAATAAAGCTCTGGAGCGACTTTTCCCTGTGGTACTGGGTGTATTTGGGGACCCTGGGGCTCAGATTTGAGGGGGGGAGGCTTAAAACTGAGCCTTGAACCCCAAATTGAGGCAAATCCCCTAAACAGACCCACCCGCCACCCCTAAAACGGAGTCTGCACCCCCCAAAACAGAGCAAACCTCCCCAAAACCAATCTGGCACCCCCAAATCGACCCAATACCCCCATAAAACTGATCCTGCACCCCCAAATTGACACTGCGCCCCCTAAAAGCAACCCAGCAGCTCTTAAACGTGACCTTTCACCCCCAAACTGAACCAGCACCCGCTAAAACGAACCCAAAATGCCCTAAAATCACCCCTGCGCCCCTCAAAATGACTCAATACCCCCTAAAACCGACCCGGCAGCCCCGAAAACCAGTCCTGCACCCCTAAACCCGACCCACCACACCTTAAAACTGAGCCTAGATGCGCAAACTGACCCAACAGCCTCAAACGAACCCAGCGCGTCCTCAACCTGAACCCCAAACAGCCCGAAAACCAACCCCAAACCCCAAAACCAGACCCAGCGCATTCTAACCTCGCCCCTCACCCCCACAGCGGCCCGAGCACCCGCTCAGTGGGACCCGAAAGCACCCAAACCGCCCCCACCTTGGCCCGAGCTCAAACCTGAGGTAAAAGTGAGTTAAACGCCATTTGAGGGGCCCCTCGGGGCGTTCCTGCCCCCCTCAAAACCACAAAGCCCCTTCCCCGCCCCCGGCCCTCGCCTCAGCGCTCAAAATGGCGGCGCCTCCGCGAGTGAGGCGGGAAGGCGCGGGGTAGGGGACGGGACTACAACTCCCGGCGTGCCTCGCGGCAAAGGCGGGAACGCGCTACAGCTCCCGGCGTGCCCTGCGGCAAAGGCGCGAATGAACTACAGCTCCCGGCGTGCCTTGCGGCAAAGGCGCGAACGCCCTCGGCCTACAACTCCCGGCGTGCCTTGCGGCAAAGGCGCGAATGAACTACAGCTCCCGGCGTGCCTTGCGGCAAAGACGAGAACGCACTACAGCTCCCGGCGTGCCTTGCGGCAAAGGCGCGAATAAACTACAGCTCCCGGCGTGCCTTGCGGCAAAGGCGCGAACGCACTACATCTCCCGGCGTGCCTCGCGGCAAGGCCGAGCCAATCGCATCGCGCGCTGCGGGGCGCCTGAACTACAGCTCCCGGCGTGCCTCGCGGTAGCCAATCGGCTCCCGACCCGGGGGTGGGGGGGGCGGGAGCCGCCTCGCCTTCCCGGCTCCCCGCCGCGGCCCCGCGGCTCCTCGCCGCCATGAACATCCTCCCGAAGAAGTCGTGGCACGTGCGGAACCGCGACAACGTGGCCCGCGTGCGGCGGGACGAGGCGGAGGCCGAGGCGGAACGGCGGAAGCGGGACGCGAGGGCGCTGAGGGCCGAGCAGGAGGCGAGCGCAGGGCGCATGCGCGGCGGCGGGGGGGGGGGGGTCGGGGGTGCGAACTGCGCATGCGCGGGGGGCACCCGGAAGCGGGGGGCGGGGCTTAAGGCGCCTCATACAGACCCCGAAGGGACCCGGAACGCCCTAAAACCAACCCGGAGGCTCCTTAAACCAACTCTGCGCCCCCTAAAACGCCCCAAAATCAATCGTGCACCCCTCAGATTGACGCAGAACGCGCTGAAACCGACCCAGTAGCTCCTAAAAGCGACTCTGCAATCCCTAAACCCAACCTTTCCCCCACAAGCTGAAGCAACAAGCCCTAAAACCAACCTAAAATGCCTTAAAGCCAACCTAAAATGCCACAAAGCCAGCCCCAAGTGCCCCCAAACCAACCCCAAGTGCCCCCAAACCAACCCCAAGTGCCCCCAAACCAACCCCAAAATGCCCTAAAACCAGCCCCAAATGCCCCAAAACCAACCCCAAATACCCCAAAATCAGCCCCAAATGCCTTAAAATCAACCCCAAATGCCTAAAACCAGCCCCAAATGCCCAAAAACCAACCCCAAATGCCCCAAAACCAACCCCAAATGCCTAAAACGAACCCCAAATGCCCCAAAACCAGCCCCAAATGCCTAAAAACCAACCCAAAACGCCACAAAATTAACTCTGCGCCCCCAAACCGACCTACAGTGCCCTAAACCCAACCCTTCGCCCCCCAAAACTGACCCAGCACCCCCTAAAGTGGAGCTAAAACACCCTAAAATAAGCCCTGCACCCCTCGAATTGACCCCAAAAGCCCTAAAAGTCAGATTAGGGGTAATTCCCCCCCCCCAAAGGGGCAGATCCTGGGGGGAGGGGGGCACTTTGGGGCTGGGGGGGGGCAAGGAGGCTTTGGGGGGGTCCCTGATCCCCCCCTTTTTGTTTTGTGTGTGTTCCCCCCCCCCAGGCTCGCACTGAGCTCCTGAGGAAGAAGGCGCGGAGAGGGGGGGCCCCCAGCTCCCCCCCCCCATCCTCGTCTGAACCCCCCGTCCTGTTCCACCCCCCCGGAGAAAACGGGGGGGGCCCCAACCGGGAGCACGAGGAGGAGAAACGGCAGGAGGAGGTGGGGGGGGGGGGCAAAAAGGGGGGGTCAGAAAAGAGGGGGTGTGTGGAAAAGGGGTTTGAAAAGGGGGGGAAGGGGAAAAAGGATGGAAAATGGGGGGGGGTCAAAAAGGGGGATGGGGGAAGGGGTAAAGGGATGGAAAAAGGATGGAAAAGGGGGGTATTTCAGAAAGGGGGGGTCAATCCAGAATGGGGGGGCCCTCAGGAGTCTGGGGGGCACCCCACTCCCTGCTTTTGCCCCCCAGGACCATCGGGCTCGAGCTCTGGGCGCCCTCACCTACCTGGGCCAAAGCGCGGCCGAGGCCCAAACCTCCCCCCCCTGGTACCAGCGGCCCCCCCCGCGCCGAGGGGGGGCCAAAGGGGGGGGCAGCCCCCCGGGAGGGGGGGGCGGCGACGCCGACGAGGGGCGCAAAGCCGCCCTCGACCCCCTCCTCGCCATCCGCCGCGGGCTCGGCCGCCGCCGCAGCCCCCCCCCGGCCCCCCCGGCCCCCCCGAAACGGACAGGGAGCAAGTAAGCCCCCCCTTTTATTTGTTAACCCCCCCTTCATTGATTAATTACACCCCCTAATTAATTAATTTCCCCCCCCCCCAGGCCGTCCATAGAGGAGCTGCGGCGCGAGCGGCTGCGGAGGGAGGAGGCGGAGGCGGCGCGGACCCGAGCGTTACTGGGGGCGCTGGGGGCCCCCCCAAACCACGAGCCCCCCCTCAACGAGCGGGAGCGTCCCTACAACTCCCAGTTTCACCCCCATCTGGCCAAGGGGGGGCGAGGGCCCCCCCGGGCACGATAACACCCCCCCCCAATACCTGTTACCCCCCTCCCCAAGACATTAAACGCTCCCGCACCCCAGTTTTGGGGGGAGGTTGATGTGGTTTTAGGGGTCCAAGTGCCCCCCCCCGGCTAAGAGGGAGGGTGGAAAATGGGAAGGGGGGGCTGGACCCCCCCAAACTCAATCACCTGCCCCTAAAAAACCTATTATCACCTCCCTAAATGTATTAATACCTCCTCCTCAAATTTGGGGGGCCTGATGGTGTCTTGGGGGGTCAAGCTGCCCCCCCACACTAAAAGGCAAAAGGAAAATGGGGAGGGGGGGGCTGTTCCCCCCCAAATTGTGACCCCCTAGGCTTCCCCAAAACCCATTAACCCCCCCAAAGCTCATTAAACCCCCCCAAAAACCCTTTATCCCCCCAAATCCATTCAATCTCCCCAGTTTTGGGGTCGCTGATGATGTTCTGGGGGGGTCAAATCTAAAGTTGGGGGGGGGAAATGGGAGGGGGGGGAGAATGGGGCGTGGGGGGGAAATGAGGAGGGGGGGCGGTTGTGCCCTCTCAGAACAGCCCCCCCCAATCACATTTACCCCGGTCCCCCTTTTAAAAAGCCTCTGGGACCCCCAAAACTGCCACCCCCCCAATTGGGGATGGGGGCCCTTTAAAAGCAACGCAGGCCACGCCCCCTCCCGCTATGGCCACGCCCCCTCTGACTCTGGCCACGCCCCCAGGGAGGGCGCTGTCCGGTCACGTGGTATCGCCTGACACCGCGCGCCCCCGCCCCTCTCCTCACGTGACCAGGGCGCGGCCCCGGCGATGCCGCCGTCACGTGACGCCGGCGCCCGGACCACGTGGTGCGCGGGCGCCATGGCGGCGGCGGCGGCGGCGGCTGCGGCCCAGCGGGGCGGGGGGGGCGGCGGCGGCGGCGATGGAGGAGGAGGAGGAGGAGGAGGAGGAGGAGGTGGGGGGACGACAGCCGGGGGCGGCGACGCCGGGGGCGGCTCCGGAGGCCGCGAGCCAGACCCTCCCCCCGGGGGCGGCGGTGAGTGCGGGGCGGGGGGGCGGATAGGGGGTCCCCGGTACCGCCGCTCTCCTCCCCCCCCTCCCCTAGGCCGGGGCCGGCGTCGGTGTCCCCGCCTCCCGATTAACGGTGGCCTCTTTGCCCCTCCCCCCGGTGCCCCAGCCCCCCGTTATCGCTCCTGGTGACACCCCACCAGCCCCCCGTTATCGCTCCCGGTGCCCCCCCAGCCCCCCGTTCTCGCTCCCGGTGCCCCCCCCCACTAGCCCCCTGTTATCGCTCCCGGTGACCCCCCCAGCCCCCCGTTCTCGCTCCCGGTGCCCCCCCCAGCCCCCCGTTATCACTCCCGGTGCCCCCCCCCAGCTCCCCGTTCTCGCTCCCGGTGCCCCCCCCCCAGCCCCCCGTTCTCGCTCCCGGTGCCCCTTCCATCCCCCCGTTCTCGCTCCCGGTGCCCCCCCCATCCCCCCGTTCTCGCTCCCGGTGCCTCCCCCATCCCCCCGTTATCGCTCCCGGTGACACCCCCCCCCCCCCAGCCCCCCGTTATCGCTCCCGGTGACTCCCCCAGCCCCCCGTTATCGCTCCCGGTGACCCCCCCAGCCCCCCGTTATCGCTCCCTCACCCTCCGGGGTCTCCGCAGGGGCCTCCTCGGATCAGATCCTGCAGACGGGGGCGATTCTGCTAAGGGGGTGAGTGAGGAGCTGGGGGGACGCGGGGACCCCCCCCCCCCGGCCCCCCTGAAGGGAGACACGGGACCCCCAGGTTCTGTTTCTGGGGGTCTTGGGGAGCACAGGGACCCCCCTGAATGAGACTTGGGGCTCACGGGGACCCCCTGAATGGGAATCTGGGGGACATGGGGACCCCCACACTCTGTTTCTGAGGTCTTGGGGGACACGGGGACCCCCTGAATGGTAATCTGGGGGACATGGGGACTCCTCCGCTCTGCTTCTGGGGACATGGGGGACACGGGGACCCCCTGAATGGGGATCTGGGGGACATGGGGACCCCCTCGCTCTGCTTCTGGGGACATGGGGGACACAGGGACCCCCTGAATGGGAATCTGGGGCTCACGGAGACCCCCAGGTTCTGTTTCTGGGGACTTGGGGAGCACAGGGACCCCCTGAATGAGACTTGGGGCTCACGGGGACCCCCAGACGCTGTTTCTGGGGACTTGGGGGACACGGGGACCCCCTGAATGGGAATCTGGGGGACATGGGGACCCCCCCGCTCTGTTTCCGGGGACATGGGGGGCACGGGGACCCCCTGAATGAGACTTAAGAGGCACATGGATCCCTCAGGTCCCATTTATGGGGTGGGGGGGGCGTGGGGACCCCCCGAAACAGGACTTGGGGGGCACAGGGACCCTCTGAATGGGGATCTGGGGGACATGGGGACCCCCAGGCTCTGTTTCTGGGGTCTTGGGGGACACAGGGATCCTGAAAGAGGAATTAGGGGGTACAGGGACCCCCTGAATAAGAGTTAGGGGGCACATGGACCCCCCGGGCCCCCTGTATGGGGTGTGGGGGGCGTGGGGATCCCCTGAAAGAGACTTTGAGGGCACAGGGACCCCCCCAGCCATGTCCTGTCCCCCATATGGGGATCTGGGGGACACAGGGACCCTCTGAATGGGGACGGGGGGGCATGGGGACCCCCAAACAGGATTTGGGGGGCACAGGAGCCCCAAAAGGGGACCTGGGGGGGCACAGGGACCCCCGAATGGGATCTGGGAGGCACAGGGACCCCATGAATGGGGACACGGGAGGCACGGGGACCCCTTAAATGGGGACATGGGGCTCATGGGGAACCCCAAATGGGACCTGGGGGGCAGGGGGACCCCAAAACGGGCCCTGGGGGGCGAGGGGACCCCCCGAGTGACCCCCCGGCCCCCCCCCAGGTTCATCCGCGACCGCGTGTCGCGCTGCGGGGACGCGCAGGCGCTGGCGCTGGGCCAGGCGGAACTGGGGGGGCCGCAGCCCTGCACCCCCGACACCAAGCGGCTCAGCGAGTGCCTGCGGCGCATCGGGGACGAGCTCGACAGCAACGCCGAGCTCCAGAGGTGGGGGGACGGGGGGACTTGGGGGGCACCGGGGCTTCGGGGGGGCTCGGAGGAGTTTGGGGGGCACCGGGGCTTCGGGGGGGCTCGGAGGAGTTGGGGAGCACTGGGGCTTTCAGGGGGTTCTAGCAAGTTCGGGGGCACTGGGGTTTTGGGGGCCTCTAAGGAGTTGGGGGGCTCTGGGGAGTTGGGGGGCTCTGGGGCTTCAGGGGGGCTCTGAGGAGTTGGGGGGCACGGGGGCTCTAGCAAGTTGAGGAGCACTGGGGTTTCAGGGGGGCTTTGAGCAGTTGGGGAGCACTGGGGGTTTGGGGGGCTTTGAGAAGTTGGGGATCACTGGGGATTTGGGGGGCTCTGAAGAGTTGGGGGTCACTGGGGGTTTGGGGGGCTCTGAGGAGTTGGGAGGCACTGGGGGTTTGGGGGGCTCTGAGGATTTGGGGGGCACAGAAGGTTTGAGAGGACAGCGAGGGGTTTCAGGAGCTACTGAGGGGTTTGGGGGCGCCCTGGGGGATTTGGGGGGGCAGCGAGGGGGTTTGGGGGCACCCAGGGGGTTTTGGGGTGCCCTGGGGGTTTTGGAGGAACAGCGAGGGGGTTTGGGGTTGCCCTGGGGTTTTGGGGGGCCAGTGAGGGGGTTTGGGGGTGCCCTGGGGGTTTTGGGGGGGCAGCGAGGGGGTTTGGGGGCGCCCTGGGGGTTTTGGGGGGCCAGCGAGGGGGTTTGGGGGTGCCCTGGGGGTTTTGGGGGGCCAGCGAGGGGGTTTTGGGGTCCCCAGCTGCCGTGCCCCCCCAGGATGATCGAGCAGGTCGGCTGCCAGCCCCCCAAGGAGGTTTTTTTCCGCGTGGCGGCCGAGATGTTCGCCGACGGCAACTTCAACTGGGGCCGCGTCGTCGCCCTTTTCTACTTCGCTTGCAAACTGGTGCTCAAGGTGGGGCCTGGACACCCCCCCGAACCCCAAAACCACCCCCTGAACCCCAAAAAAATCCTCTGAACCCCCCCCGACTGACCCTTTTCCGCAGGCGCTTTGCACCAAGGTGCCCGAGCTCGTCCGCACCATCCTCGCCTGGACCATGGAGTTCGTGCGGGACCACGTGCTGGCCTGGATCCAGGCGCAGGGCGGCTGGGTGAGGCCTGGGGACCCCAAAAAGTCACCCCCGAACCCCAAAACTCCACGGGGACCCCGCCCCGAAACTCCCGCTGAGTCCCGCAGATCTCTCAGAGTTCACCCCCCGCTCTCCAAACTTTTCTAAGTCTTCTCTGAAACTTCAAACCTCTCTGAGTCTCCCCGGAGCTGTCTCTGAACCCCCAACCTGAACCCCAAAATTCCCTCATGTCCTCCCTGAACCCCAAAACCCCCTCTGGGTCCCCCCAAAACCCCTCTCAGTCCCCCCTGAACCCCCAAAACTCCCTCATCTCCTCCCAAAACCCCCTTTGAGTCCCCCCAAAACCCCTCTCAGTCCCCCCTGAACCCCCAAAACTCCATCGTGTCCCCCCCGAGCCCCCTCTGAGTCCCTCCTGAACCCCAAAACTCTCTTGCGTCCCCTCCGAGTCCCCCCCTGAACCCCCAAACTCCCCCATTTGCCCCCCCCAAGCTTCTCCTTTCCCCGTCACCCCCTTCCTCTTCCCTTCTCCCTCGTTTCCCCCCCTAGGGGGGACACCCCCGTGTCCATTTCGGTTTGGGGGGGCCCCAGGGGACCCCAATATACGACTGACCCCCCGGTTTTGTTGTTGCCCCCCCAGGAAGGTCTCCTGTCCTACGTCTGCACCCCGACCTGGCAAACCATCACCATCTTCACCGCGGGGGCCCTCATGGCCTCGCTCACCATCTGGAAGATGTCATAGGGTTTTGGGGACCCCCCCTCAGGATTGGGGGCCCCCCCCGACCCCCCCAGGACTGAGGGGACCCCCCCCCCCGATTGGCCCCTGCCGGCAGGGATGGTGCTGACCCCCCCCCCTTTTCCAGCCTCTCGGTGCCTTCCAGGAAAGGGGGGGGGTGATTTTTAACAGGACTTTTAAGATTTAAATTCGGGGGGGGGCCCCCCTAAAAAAATATTCCCCCCCCTAAAAAAAATCCCCCTTCATTCTTGGGGGGCCACGGCGTGGATTTGGGGGGGGGGGGCACAGCTTCACCCCCACCTCGCAGCGGTTTGACTTGGGAGGGGGTGGTGGGGGGGTCTGTGGCTTCCCCCACGTCCCCCTCCCAAAATGGGGGGCTCTGTGACCCCCAAAAATGGGGGGTTGTCATTGCCCTCCCCCCCCCCCCAAGTGACAGGGGGGTGTTTGTGACCCCCCAAAAGTGGGTTGAGGGGGTTCTGTGGTTGCACTCCTGCCCTTTTTGGGGGGGTGTCTGTGACCCCCAAAAATGGGGGGGGGGGCAGGTTGGGTATTTATTGGGGGGCTCCCTGGGCAGTGACACCCCCCCCCTCCACCCCCCAACTTTGCTTTTTTGGGTTGGTTTTTCCCTTTTTGGTTGTTTTTGTACCTTGTTTTGTATCTTGGGGGGGGGGGGGGGACTGGGAATAAAAAAGGGAAGAGAGTTCTGTGATTGTCAGTGACCCCCCCGGGAACCCCCAAATCCTCCCAGTCACCCCCAATTCCCCTCCCAGTCCTCCCAGTTCCCCCCAGTGACCCCCCCCCAATCCCTGACTCAGCATTTCCCAGTTCCTCTTCCTCAGCCCCCAGTGCTGAGTCAGCTCCTTCACCCCGCCCAGTAACCCCAGTTCATTAAACTCCAATTAATTAATTAATTACACATCAGCACTACCCACCCCCCAAAAAAAAACCAACAAAGGAACCGGGGTCCCCCTTGAGCTGAGGGGGAGGACAAGGGGGGGGGGAACAGGGGGGTTTGGGGGGGCTGAGAGGTTTGGGGGGGCACGGGGAGTGGGGGGACATGGGATTTGGGGGGTCGGAGGTATGGAGGGGGGCAGGGGGATGGGGGGACAAGGAGAGGTTTTGGGGGGGTGACTAGAGGAGGTTTGGGGGGGACGGGGCGTTCGAGGGGGCACAGAGAGGTTTGGGGGGGCATAGAGGAGTTTGGGGGGGTCTCAGGGGGTGTTCGGGGGGGATCAGGGGGTGTTTGGGGGGCACAGAGGGGCTGTGGGGGTCTTGGGGGTGTTTGGGGGGGCACAGAGGGGGTGTTCAGGGGGGCACAGAGGGGTTGGGGGGCACAGAGGGGCTGTGGGGGTCTCAGGGGGTGTTCGGGGGGGCACAGAGAGGCTGTGGGGGTCTCAGGGGGTGTTTGGGGGGGCACAGAAGGGTTTGGGGGGGATCAGGGGGTGTTTGAGGGGGCACAGAGGGGTTTGAGGGGCATCGGGGGGCACAGAGGGGCTGTGGGGGTCTCAGGGGGTGTTTGGGGGGGCACAGAGGGGCTGTGGGGGTCTCAGGGGTGTTTGGGGGGGCACAGAGGGGTTTGGGGGGGATCTGGGGGTGTTTGGGGGGGCACAGAGGGGTTTGGGGGGCATCGGGGGGGCACAGAGGGGCTGTGGGGGTCTCAGGGGGTGTTTGGGGGGGGCACAGAGGGGCTGTGGGGGTCTCAGGGGTGTTTGGGGGGGCACAGAGGGGTTTGGGGGGGATCTGGGGGTGTTTGGGGGGGCACAGAGGGTGTTTGGGGGGGCACAGAGGGGTTTGGGGGGTCTCAGGGGGTGTTCGGGGGGGCACAGAGGGGCTGTGGGGGTCTCAGGGGGTGTTTGAGGGGGCACAGAGGGGTTTGGGGGGTCTCAGGGGGTGTTCGGGGGGGCACAGAGGGTTTTGGGGGGGATAAGGTCTGTTCGGGGGGGCACGGAGGGGCTGTGGGGGGTCTCGGGGGGGGGTGTCAGCCCCCCCTTTTCCTCCCCCTGTGCCCAGTCATGCTGACTGGAGCCTCGTGACGCTGGGGGCCAAGGGCCAAGGCCGCGCGGCTGCTTCCCGGTGGGGGAAGGGGGGGACACGAGGGGCCCCCCCAGATCGGGGTGGGGGGGGGGGGGCGGGACAAAGTGGGGGGGGCGGCCCCCCCCAACCCAGCGGTGACGGGATATAAACCTCCCTCGCTGGGCCGAGCGCAGCAGCGGAGCCGCGTTCTCGCTTCAACAGTGCTTGAACGGAACCGGCTCGCTCCCCCTCCGTCCGTCCATCTTGTCCATCTGTCCGTCTTGTCCGTCTGTCCGTCCCGTCTGTCCGTCCGGCCGCCATGGAGTCCCAGATCCGCCAGAACTACCACCGCGACTGCGAAGCCGCCGTCAACCGCATGGCCAACATGGAGCTGCACGCGTCCTACGTCTACCTCTCCATGGTAAGGGGGGCTGGGGGACACCCCCAAACATCGTGGGGACCCCCCCCTAGGATCGTGGGGACCCCCCCCAGGGCTGTGAGACCCCTCCCCAGGATCATGGGGACCCCCCCCAGGGCTGTGAACCAACCCCCCCCGAGGATTGTGGGAACCCCCCTAGGGCCATGGGAACCCCCCAGGGCTGTGAGATCCCCCCCCAGGGCTGTGAAGCCCCCCCAGGGATTGTGGGGACCCCCCCCAGGGCTGGGAGACCCACCCCCAGGATCATGGGGAGCCCCCCTAGAGCCATGGGAACCCCCCAGGGCTGCGAGACCCCCCCCCCCCAGCATTGTGGGGATCCCCCCAGGGCTGGGAGACCCACCCCCAGGATCATGGGGACCCCCCCCAAGGGGTGTGAGATCCCCCACGATCGTGGGGAACCCCACCTAGGGCTGTGAGACACCCCCCTCATGATCATGGGGACCCCCCCCCAGGGCTGTGAGGCCCCCCCCAGGATCATGGGGACCCCCCCAGGGCTGTAAGACCCTCCCCCAGGATCGTGGGGAGCCCCCCTAGGGCCATGGGAACCCCCCAGGGCTGTGAGAACCTCCACCCCAGGATCATGGGGACCCCCCCAGATTGTGGGGACCCCCCCATAGGTCCATGACACCCCCCACCCTGGGGCCATGGGGACCCCTCCCTAGGACCGTGGGACCCTCCAGATTGTGGGACCTCTCCCATAGGGCTATGGAAACCCTCAGGGCTATGAGATCCCCCCACTCTGGGACCATGGGGACCCCCCCAGGATTGTGGGGACCCCCCCAAACTGTGGGACCCCCCCGTAGGGCCATGGGACCCCCCCCAGGGCTGTGAGATCCACCCCCCCCCAGTCTCTATGGGTGGCGCTGCCTGCAGGGATGAGATAAGGGCAGGGACGGCGGCTGGGGGGGGGGGTCCCTGGTTTTGGGGGGGCTCCTGGGCCCCCCCTAATCTCTTCCCCCCTCCCCAGGCGTTTTACTTCGAGCGGGACGACGTGGCGCTCCCTCGCCTTGCCCGCTTCTTGCTGGCCCAGTCGCACGAGGAGCGCGAACACGCCGAGCGGCTGCTGCGCTTCCAGACCAAGCGCGGGGGCCGCGTCCTGCTGCACGACGTCAAGGTGGGGGGCTCGGGGCGGGAAACAGGGATTTGGGGGAGCAAACAATGGATTTGGGGTGCCTGGGGTGGATTTGGGGGTGACCAGGCTGTGTTTGGGGGGCCTGGGATGGATTTGGGGGTGACCAGGCTGTGTTTGGGGGGCCTGGGATGGATTTGGGGGTGACCAGGCTGTGTTTGGGGGGCCTGGGGTGGATTTTGGGGTGTCTGGGGCAGATTTAAGGATGTCTGGGCTGGATTTAGGGGTGCCTGGGGTGGATTTTGGGGTGTCTGGGGCAGATTTAAGGATGCCTGGGGTGGATTTAGGGGAGCCTGGGGTGGATTTAGGGGTGACCGGGCTGTGTTTGGGGTGCCTGGGATGGATTTGGGGGTGCCTGGGGTGGACTTGGGGGTGACCAGGCTGTGTTTGGGGTGCCTGGGGTGGATTTGGGGGTGACCAGGCTGTGTTTGGGGGGCCTGGGATAGATTTGGGGGTGACCAGGCTGTGTTTGGGGTGCCTGGGATGGATTTGGGGGTGACCAGGCTGTGTTTGGGGGGCCTGGGGTGGATTTTGGGGTGTCTGGGGTGGATTTAGGGATGCCTGGGGTGGATTTGGGGTGCCTGCGATGGATTTAGGGGTGACCAGGCTGTGTTTGAGGTGCCTGGGATGGATTTTGGGGTGACCAAGCTGTGTTTGAGGTGCCTGGGATGGATTTTGGGGTGTCTGGGACGGATTTAGGGATGCCTGGGGCAGATTTAGGGGTGCCTGGAGTGGATTTGGGGTGCCTGCGATGGATTTAGGGGTGACCAGGCTGTGTTTGAGGTGCCTGGGATGGATTTTGGGGTGACCAAGCTGTGTTTGAGGTGCCTGGGATGGATTTTGGGGTGTCTGGGGCTGATTTAGGGATGCCTGGGGTGGATTTGGGGTGCCTGTGATGGATTTAGGGGTGACCAGGCTGTGTTTGAGGTGCCTGGGGTGGATTTGGGGTGCCTGGGGTGGATTTAGGGGTGCCTGGGATGGATTTTGGGGTGTCTGGGGTGGATTTAGGGATGCCTGGGGTGGATTTGGGGAGCCTGCAATGGATTTAGGGGTGACCAGGCTGTGTTTGGGGTACCTGGGATGGATTTGGAGGCGACCAGGCTGGATTTGGGGGTGCCCAGAATGGATTTGTGGGTGTCTGGGCTGGGTTTGGGGGTGCTAGGGCTGGATTTGGGGGTGTCCGGGCTGGATTTGGGGGTACCTGGGCTGGATCTGGGGTTCGTGACCGTCGCCGTGCCGCCTCCAGAAGCCGGAGCGTGACACCTGGGGGTCGGCGCTGGAGGCCGTGGAGGCCGCGCTGCAGCTGGAGAAGTCGGTGAACCAGGCGCTGCTGGAGCTGCACCGGCTTGGCTCGGAGAAGGGGGACCCCCACGTGAGTCCCAGCTCCAGCCCACCCCAACCCCAGCCCTTCTCCCAGCTCCACCCCATCCCATCTCCCATCCCATCTCCCAACATCTCCCATCCCATCCCAACACATCCCATGTCTCATCTCCATCCCGTTTCCCTCCCATCTCCCATCTCCAACCCATCTTCCATCCCATCTCCCACCCCAACCCCATCCCATCTTCACTTCATCCCATCTTCCATCCACCTCCATCTCATCTCCCATCCCATCCCATCCCATCTCTCATCCCATCTCCCATCCCATCTCCCATCGCATTCCAACTCCATCCCTTCTCCCAACCCATCCCATCTCCCATCCCATCTCCCAACATCTCCCATCCCATCCCAACACATCCCATGTCTCATCTCCATCCCGTTTCCCTCCCATCTTCCATCTCCAACCCATCTTCCATCCCATCTCCCATCCCATCCCATCCCATCTCCCATCCCCATCCCATCTCCCATCCCCATCCCATCCCATCTCCCATCCCTTCTCCCAACCCATCCCATCTCCCATCCCATCTCCACCTCATCCCAACCCCATCCCAACACATCCCATGTCTCATCTCCATCCCATTTCCCTCCCACCTCCCATCTCCATCCCATCTCCCACCCCAACCCCATCCCATCTTCCACCCATCTCCATCCCTTCTCCCATCCCATCCCTTTTCCCATCCCATCTCATCCCATCTCCATCCCATCCCATCTCCCATCTCCATCCCATCCCATCCCATCTCCCATCCCATCCCATCCCATCCCATCTCCATCCCATCCCACCCCATCCCACCCTCAACGTTTCACCTACTCCGAGGAGGCCTTCGGCTTCGAGACCACCAAGGTCCCCCTCCCAGTACCCCCCAGTATCCCCCCCCTCAGGATCCCTTCATCCCACCCCCTCCCTGTCCCCGCAGCTCTGCGACTTCCTCGAGTCCCACTACCTGGACGAGCAGGTCAAGGCCATCAAGGTGCTGGGCGACCACGCCACCAACCTGCGCCGCGTCTCCGGGGAGGCCGGGGCGGCCGCCGGCGGCCTCGGCGACTACCTCTTCGACCGCCTCAGCCTGGAGGAGCGCAGCTGAGCCCCCCCCGCACGGGACCCCAGACCCTGCAACCCCCCCGCCCCACACAAGGGGGCTCGCCTGCTGGGGACCCCCCAGCACGACTCCAATAAAGGGTCTGCCCTTGCTTGTGGCCTTCAAACCCCACCCCGACCCTGCCTCCCGTGCTCCGGATCGCGGCGCAGGAGCAGCTCGAACGCTCCGCTCCAGCCCGGACTCTGCTGATCCCGGGCCCCGACCCTGGTTCTGGCCTCTCCTTCCAAGGAACGAGCAGTGGGATGAGGGGAGTCACCACCGTGGCCACCTTGGCCACCATCCCCGTCACCACCATGGCCCCCGTGGCCACCTTGGCCACCATTCCCATCCCCTCCATGACCTCCATGGCCACCATGACCCCTGTGGCCACCATCCCCATCCCCACCGTTGCCCCCATGGCCACCATCATGAAGAGCACCATGCTCATCATGGCCACCATGACCCCCGTGGCCACCATCACCATGACCTCCATGGCCACCGTGACCCCCATGGCCACCATGACCCCCGTGGCCACTATCACCATGACCTCCATGGCCACCATGACCCCCGTGGCCACCATCACTATGACCTCCATGGCCACCATGACCTCCATGGCCACCATGACCCCGCTGGCCACCATCACTATGACCTCCATGACCACCATGACCCCCGTGGGCACCGTGACCCCTGTGGCCACCATCACCATGACCCCCATGGCCACCACGACCCCCGTGGCCACCATCACTATGACCTCCATGACCTCCATGGCCACCATCACTATGACCTCCATGGCCACCATGACCCCCATGGCCACCATCACCATGACCTCCATGGCCACCATGACCCCCGTGGCCACCGTGACCCCTGTGGCCACCATCACCATGACCCCCATGGCCACCATGACCCCCATGGCCACCATGACCCCCGTGGCCACCATCACTATGACCTCCATGACCTCCATGGCCACCATCACTATGACCTCCATGACCTCCATGGCCACCATCACTATGACCTCCATGGCCACCATGACCCCCATGGCCACCATCACCATGACCCCCATAGCCACCATGACCCCCATGGCCACCATCACTATGACCTCCATGACCTCCATGGCCACCATCACTATGACCTCCATGGCCACCATGACCCCCATGGCCACCATCACCATGACCCCCATAGCCACCATGACCCCCGTGGCCACCATGACCATGGCCTCCATGGCCACCGTGACCCCCATGGCCTCCATGGCCACCATGACCTCCATGGCCACCATGACCCCCATGGCCACCATCACCATGACCTCCATGGCCACCGTGACCCCCATGGCCACCACGACCATGGCCTCCATGGCCACCATGACCTCCATGGCCACCATCACCATGACCTCCATGGCCACCGTGACCCCCATGGCCACCACGACCATGGCCTCCATGGCCACCATGACCTCCATGGCCACCATGACCCCGGTGGCCACCATCACCATGACCTCCATGACCACCATGACCTCCATGGCCACCATGACCCCGGTGGCCACCATCACTATGACCTCCACAGCCACCATGACCCCCATGGCCACCATCACAATGAACACCATGGCCACCATGGCCACCATCATGAAGAGCATCATGGTCATCATGGCCACCATGACCTCCATGGCCACCATCACCATGGCCTCCATGGCCACCATGACCTCCATGGCCACCATGACCCCCGTGGCCACCATCACTATGACCTCCATGGCCACCATGACCCCCATGGCCACCATCACCATGACCCCCATGGCCACCATCACCATGACCCCCACAGCCACCATGACCCCCATGGCCACCATGACCCCCGTGGCCACCATCACCATGACCCCCATGGCCACCGTGACCCCTGTGGCCCCCACGACCGTGGCCCCCGTGGCCCCCCCGCCGCCTGCACCCCACGGAGCTTCCGCCCCCCGTACTTCCTCCCCGGACGTGGAGCCGCGGGTGCTGCCGGAGGTGCTAGACGGGGGGTTCGGGGGGTCCTGGGGGGGGCGCAGGGAGGGAGTTGGGGGGCTCGGACCCCCCCCCCGAGGGGCTGGGTTGGGCCCGGGGGGGCTGAGCCCCTGCCCCGCCCCGCAGAGATGAACCCCAAAAGCTGCCTGGGCCTCAGCAGGGCCTTCCTCTTCCTCTTCAACCTCCTCTTCTTCGTGAGTGGGGGGGGTAAGGGGGACGTGGGGGGCAGAGGGAGGATTTGGGGGGCAGGAGGAGGAGTTGGGGGGCAGAGGGAGGAGTTGGGGGGCAGGAGGAGGTTATGGGGGCAGAGGGAGCGGTTGGGGGGCAGGAGGAGGTTATGGGGGGCACAGGGAGGATTTGGGGGGCAGGAGGGGGTTATGGGGGGCAGAGGGAGCGGTCGGGGGGCAGGGTCTCACCCCGGTTTCGGGGTCCCCGCTGTCCCCCAGGCCCTGGGCTGCCTCCTCCTCGCCACCAGCCTCTGGGTGCTCCTCGACCGCCAGAGCTTCGCTGCCCTCCTGGGTGAGGGACCCCCAATTTGTGGGGACCCCCAATGTGTGGGGGCCCCCCCCAAGCCACGGGTCCCCTCAAACCACGCTGACACCGCCCCCCCCGTGCCCCCCCAGGGTCGCCGCTGTCGGGGCTGCGCGTCTGGGCCTGGGTGTGCGCGGGGGCCGGGGCGCTGGCGCTGCTGCTGGGGGGCCTGGGGGGGCTGGGGGCTCTGCGCGCCAGCAGGGCCCTGCTGGGGCTGGTGAGTGACTGGGGGGGGGGCTGCGGGGGGGCTGAGGGAGTTGGGGGGCTGGGGGGTTCTTGGGGGAGTTGGGGGGCTGGGGTGTGGGGAGGCTGAGGGAGTTGGGGGGCTGGGGGGCTGGGGGGGTTCTTGGGGGAGTTGGGGGGCTGAGGTGTGGGGGGATTGAGGGAGTTGAGGGGCTGGGGGTGGTTCTTGGGGGAGTTGGGGGGCTGGGGTGTGGGGGGGTTGAGGGAGTTGGGGGTCTGGGGTGTGTGGGGGGGCTGAGGGAGTTGGGGGGCTGGAGGGGGTGGGGGGGCTTCTTGGGGGAGTTGGGGGGCTGGGGTGTGGGGAGGCTGAGGGAGTTGGGGGGCTGGGGGGGTGGGGGGGGTTCTTGGGGGAGTTGGGGGGCTGTTGTGTGGGGGGGCTGAGAGAGTTGGAGGGCTGGGGGGTCTTGGGGGAGTTGGGGGGCTTCTGGGGGAGATGAGAGTCTGGGGGGTGGGATCTGGGGGAGTTGGGGGGATTCTGAGAGAGTTGGGGGGCTCCCGGAGGAGTTGGGGGGCTGGGGGTGTGGGGGCCTGAGGGAGTTGGGGGGCTGGGGGGGGTGGGGGGTTCTTGGGAGAGTTGGGGGGCTGGGGGGGTGTGGGGGCTTCTTGAGGGTGTTGGGGGGCTTCTGGGGGAGATGAGAGTCTGGGGGAGTTGGGGGGATTCTGAGAGAGTTGGGGGGCTGGGGGTGTAGGGGGGCTGAGGGAGTTGGGGGGCTGGGGAGCATGGGGAGGTGTCTGGGGGAATTGGGGGGCTGGGGGTTTGGGGGGGTCTGGGAGAGTTGGGGGGCTGGGGAACTTGGGGGTCTGGAGGAGTTGGGGGGCTGGGGAAGTTGGGGGGCTGGGGAGGACTGGAGGCATCTGGGGGAGTTGGGGTCTGTTGGGGGAGCTAGAGGGGGGTCTTGGGGTGAGGATTTGGGGGAGCTGGGGGGCTCTGTGGGGGGATACGTGGGGCAGGGGCACCGCGCCGGCCCCTCTGCCCCATTCCCTGGTGCTGGGGGGGCCCCGCTGCCCCCCAACTTCTTACCCCCGCAGTATTTTGGGGTCCTCCTGCTGCTGCTGGTGGCCCAGGTGACGCTGGCGGCGCTGGGGTACACGCAGCGGGACAGCGTGAGTGGGGGGCAGCGCTGGGGGGCAGGGCTGGGGGGCACTGGGGGGCAGCGCTGTGGGGCAGCGCTATGGGGCAGCGCTATGGGGCAGGGCTGGGGGGCACTGGGGGGCAGCGCTATGGGTCAGGGCTGGGGGGCACTGGGGGGCAGCGCTATGGGGCAGCGCTATGGGGCAGGGCTGGGGGGCACTGGGGGGCAGCGCTATGGGGCAGCGCTATGGGGCAGGGCTGGGGGGCACTGGGGGGCAGCGCTATGGGGCAGCGCTATGGGGCAGGGCTGGGGGGCACTGGGGGGCACTGGGGGGCAGCGCTATGGGTCAGGGCTGGGGGGCACTGGGGGGCAGCGCTGTGGGGCAGGGCTGGGGGGCACTGGGGGGCAGCGCTATGGGGCAGCCTTTCTCCCCCCCCCCCAGGTGGCGGCTGCGCTGGCGGCCTCGGCGCAGGAGCTGATCCGGGGGTACCCGACCCTGGGGGCCCCCGGCGACCCCCACGAGAGCTGGGACGCCCTCCAGCAGCAGGTGAGGCCCCCCCAGCCCCACGGCTGCCCCACAGGCCGCCCCACGGCCTCCCCACGGCTGCACCCCCCACCCCCCCCAACAGCTCGGCTGCTGCGGCTGGACGGGACCCCAGGACTGGGAGCCCCCCGGGATCGTCGCCTGCTCCTGCCTGCGGGCCCCCAACGGCACCCACGGGCGCCCCACGGCGCTGCCCCACGGCCGCTGCCCCACGGCGGGGCCCCGCGAGATGTTCCACACGGTGAGGCCTGGGGGTCCTGGAGCTCTGAGGGGCTCGGGGGGGTCCCCATCCTGCCCCCCCCCCCCCCCAAGTCACCCCCATCCCGCAGGGCTGCGCCGAGAGCGTGTGGGGCTGGCTGGACGAGAACCTGCTCGCTGTGGTGGGGGGCAGCGTGGGCTTCGGGCTCCTGGAGGTGTGGGGCAGCTACGGGGCGAGGGGCGGGATGGGGGGGCGGCTTGGGGGTGCGTGGGGTGGTTTCAGGATTATGGGGTGGTTGGGGGGGGCTGTGGGGCAGGATGGGGGGTTTGGGGGGTAGTTTGGGGATCGTGGAGTGGTTTTGAGGGGCTGTGGGGTGGGTTTTGGGGGGCTGTGGGGCAGGATGGGGGTCCATGGGGTGGTTTTGGGGGGGCTGTGGGGCAGGATTGGGGTCCATGGGGTGGTTTTGGGGGGGCTGTGGGGCAGGATGTGGGTCCATGGGGTGGTTTTGGGGGGCTGTAGGGCAGGATGGGGGTCCATGCGGTGGTTTTGGGGGGGATTTGGGCTGGTGGGATGGTTTTGGGGTGCCATGGGATGGTTTTGAGGGGCTGTGGGGTGGGTTTTGGGGGGCTGTGGGGCAGGATGGGGGTCCATGCGGTGGTTTTGGGGGGCATTTGGGCTGGTGGGATGGTTTTGGGGTGCCATGGGGTGGGTTTGGGGGGCTGTGGGGCAGGATGTGGGTCCATGGGATGGTTTTGGGGGGGATTTGGGCTGGTGGGATGGTTTTGGGGTGCCATGGGGTGGTTTTGGGGGCTGTGGGGCAGGATGAGGGTCCATGGGGTGGTTTTGGGGGGGCTGTGGGGCAGGATGTGGGTCCATTGTGTGGTTCCAGGGGCATTTGGGTTGGTGGGATGGTTTTGGGGTGCCATGGGGTGGTTTTGGGGGGCTGTGGGGCAGGATGAGGGTCCATGGGGTGGTTTTGGGGGGCTGTGGGGCAGGATGGGGGTCCATGGGGTGGTTTTGGGGGGGATTTGGGTTGGTGGGATGGTTTTGGGGTGCCATGGGGTGGTTTTGGGGGGGCTGTGGGGCAGGATGAGGGTCCATGGGGTGGTTTTGGGGGGCTGTGGGGCAGGATGAGGGTCCATGGGGTGGTTTGGGGGGGCTGTGGGGCAGGATAGGGGTCCATGGGGTGGTTTCAGGGGGGATTTGGGTTGGTGGGATGGTTTTGGGGTGCCATGGGGTGGTTTTGGGGGGGCTGTGGGGCAGCCACGGTGCAGCCACTCCCCCCAGCTCTGCCTGCTGATGCTCTCCATGTTCCTGGTGCGAAACCTGGACCCGCACTGCGAGCTGCGCTGAGGGACGGCGGGGACCCCATGGCGGGGACTCCATGGCGGCTCGCGGGGCTCCGCGCTGCCCGGGCAAAGGGCAATAAAGCCGTCGGGAAGGAGCAAGTTGAGATGAGAGTGAATCCATCTATTGTCGAGAAGGGCTCACGCCTCCCTCCATCTTTTGGCGAGAAGGGCTTGTGCTTCGCCTCCATCTTTTGGCGAGAAGGGCTTGTGCCTCGCCTCCATCTTTTGGCGAGAAGGGCTTGTGCCTTGGCTCCATCTTTTGGCAAGAAAGGCTTGTGCTTCGCCTCCATCTTTTGTCCAGAAGGGCTTGTGCTTCGCCTCCATCTTTTGACGAGAAGGGCTTGTGCCTCGCCTCCATCTTTTGGCGAGAAGGGCTTGTGCCTCGCCTCCATCTTTTGTCCAGAAGGGCTTGTGCTTCGCCTCCATCTTTTGTCAAGAAGGGCTTGTGCCTCGCCTCCATCTCCTGTCAGGAACACCTCATGCTTTGTCTCCATCTTTTGACGAGAAGGGCTTGCGCCTCACCCCCATCTTTTGGTGGGAACGCCTCGCACCTCGCCTCCATCTTCTGTCAGGAACACCTCATGCCTTGTCTCCACCTTTTGGTGGGACCGACTCACGCCTCGCCTCCTCCTTATGACAGAAACGTCTCATTCCACGCCTCCATCTATAGGCAGGAAAGGCTTAAGCCTCCCCTTCCCCCTCACAGCGCTGGGCGGGAACAGCTCCATCCCCGCCTCCATCTTGTGTCAGGAAGGGCTCCCACCTCCCCTCCCCTTCCCCCCGCCCCCCCGCCATGTTTTGGCGGGAAGGGCTCCCGCCTTCCCCCCTCAGCGCTGGGCGGGAACGGCTCGTGCGCCACCCCCCGCCATGTTTTTTTGGCGGGAACGGCTCGCACCGCCCCCCCCCCCCCCGCCATGTTTTGGCGGGAAGGGCTCGCGCCGCCCCCCTCAGCGCTGGGCGGGAACGGCTCGCGCCCCCCCCCCCCCCCCCCAGCCTCGTGAGGAGAACGTGGTTCCTGAGCCCTCCCGTCCCCTCTTGTCCCCTCCCCTCCGTTCTCTGCTTTCACCCATTTTTCATCTCCGTGCCCGCCTCCTCCCTTCCCTCTTTCCTTCCTGCCCCGCGTTCTCTCATCTCCCCATTTCCCCCTCTGTGCCCTCCATCCTCTTGTCTTCCCCGTCTCCCCCTTTCCTCACTTTCTCCCTGTCCCTCCTAATTCTCCCCAATCCCCATCTCCCCCCTTTCAACCACTGTCTCCTCCGTCTTCTCATCTTCCCCATCTCCCCTTTTCATCACTTTCCCCTTCTATCTCTCCTTATCCTCCCCATTCCTCC
>NW_027206886.1:28113-50213 GCF_032191515.1 Phaenicophaeus curvirostris | reverse complement strand
GGGGTAAGGGGGACGTGGGGGGCAGAGGGAGGAGTTGGGGGGCAGGAGGAGGAGTTGGGGGGCAGAGGGAGGAGTTGGGGGGCAGAGGGAGCGGTTGGGGGGCAGAGGAAGCTATTGGGGGGCAGAGGGAGCAGTTGGGGGGCAGGAGGAGTTTATGGGGGGAAGAAGGAGTGGTTGGGGGGCACAGGGAGGAGTTGGGGGGCAGGAGGAGGTTATGGGGGGCAGAGGGAGCGGTTGGGGGGCAGAGGGAGGAGTTGGGGGGCAGGAGGAGGTTATGGGGGGCAGAGAGAGGAGTTGAGGGACAGGAGGAGGAGTTGGGGGGCAGAGGAAGGTTATGGGGGGCAGAGGGAGCGGTTGGGGGGCAGGAGGGAGTTATGGGGGGCACAGGGAGGATTTGGGGGGCAGGAGGGGGTTATGGGGGGCAGAGGGAGCGGTCGGGGGGCAGGAGGAGGAGTTGGGGGCCAGAGGGAGCAGTTGTGGGGCAGGAGGAGGTTATGGGGGGCAGAGGGAGCGGTTGGGGGGCAGAGGGAGGAGTTGGGGGGCAGGAGGAGGTTATGGGGGGCAGAGGGAGCGGTTGGGGGGCAGGAGGGGGTTATGGGGGGCAGAGGGAGCGGTCGGGGGGCAGGGTCTCACCCCGGTTTCGGGGTCCCCGCTGTCCCCCAGGCCCTGGGCTGCCTCCTCCTCGCCACCAGCCTCTGGGTGCTCCTCGACCGCCAGAGCTTCGCTGCCCTCCTGGGTGAGGGACCCCCAATTTGTGGGGACCCCCAATGCGTGGGGGCCCCCCCCCAAGCCACGGGTCCCCTCAAACCACGCTGACCCCCCCCCCCCCCCGTACCCCCCCAGGGTCGCCGCTGTCGGGGGCTGCGCGTCTGGGCCTGGGTGTGCGCGGGGGCCGGGGCGCTGGCGCTGCTGCTGGGGGGCCTGGGGGGGCTGGGGGCTCTGCGCGCCAGCAGGGCCCTGCTGGGGCTGGTGAGTGCCGGGGGGGGGGCTGCGGGGGGGCTGAGGGAGTTGGGGGGCTGGGGGGGGTGGGGGGTTCTTGGGGGAGTTGGGGGGCTGGGGTGTGGGGGGGCTGAGGGAGTTGGGGGGCTGGGGGGGGTTCTTGGGGGAGTTGAGGGGCTGAGGTGTGGGGGGGTTGAGGGAGTTGGGGGGCTGGGGGGGGTTCTTGGGGGAGTTGGGGGGCTGGGGTGTGGGGGGGTTGAGGGAGTTGGGGGGCTGGGGGGGTTCTTGGGGGAGTTGGGGGGCTGGGGGGGTGTGGGGGGTTCTTGGGGGAGTTGGGGGGCTGGGGGTGAGGGGAGGCTGAGGGAGTTGGGGGGCTGGGGGGTGGTGGGGGGTTCTTGGGGGAGTTGGGGGGCTGGGGTGTGGGGGGGCTGAGGGAGTTGGGGGGCTGGGGGGGTGGGGGGTTCTTGGGGGAGTTGGGGGGCTGGTGTGTGGGGGGGCTGAGAGAGTTGGAGGGCTGGGGGTGGTTCTTGGGGGAGTTGGGGGGCTGGGGTGGGGGGGGGCTGGGGGGGGGTGGGGGGTTCTTGGGGGAGTTGGGGTCTGGGGTGTGTGGGGGGGCTGAGGGAGTTGGGGGGCTGGGGTGTGGGGGGGCTGAGGGAGTTGGGGGGCTGGGGGGGTGTGGGGGGTTCTTGGGGGAGTTGGGGGGCTGGTGTGTGGGGGGGCTGAGAGAGTTGGAGGGCTGGGGGGTCTTGGGGGAGTTGGGGGGCTTCTGGGGGAGATGAGAGTCTGGGGGGTGGGATCTGGGGGAGTTGGGGGGATTCTGAGAGAGTTGGGGGGCTCCCGGAGGAGTTGGGGGGCTGGGGGTGTGGGGGGGCTGAGGGAGTTGGGGGGCTGGGGGGGTGTGGGGGCTTCTTGAGGGTGTTGGGGGGCTTCTGGGGGAGATGAGAGTCTGGGGGAGTTGGGGGGATTCTGAGAGAGTTTGGGGGCTCCCAGAGGAGTTGGGGGGCTGGGGGTGTAGGGGGGCTGAGGGAGTTGGGGGGCTGGGGAGCATGGGGAGGCGTCTGGGGGAATTGGGGGGCTGGGGGTGTGGGGGGGTCTGGAAGAGTTGGGGGGCTGGGGAAGTTGGGGGGCTGGGGAACGTGGGGGGGTCTGGGGGAGTTGGGGGGCTGGGGAGGGCTGGAGGCATCTGGGGGAGTTGGGGTCTGTTGGGGGAGCTAGAGGGGGGTCTTGGGGTGAGGATTTGGGGGAGCTGGGGGGCTCTGTGGGGGGATACGTGGGGCAGGGGCACCGCGCCGGCCCCTCTGCCCCATTCCCTGGTGCTGGGGGGGCCCCGCTGCCCCCCAACTTCTTACCCCCGCAGTATTTTGGGGTCCTGCTGCTGCTGGTGGCCCAGGTGACGCTGGCGGCGCTGGGGTACACGCAGCGGGACAGCGTGAGTGGGGGGGCAGCGCTGGGGGGCAGCGCTGGGGGGCACTGGGGGGCAGCGCTATGGGGCAGGGCTGGGGGGCACTGGGGGGCAGCGCTATGGGGCAGCGCTATGGGGCAGGGCTGGGGGGCACTGGGGGGCAGCGCTATGGGGCAGCGCTATGGGGCAGGGCTGGGGGGCACTGGGGGGCAGCGCTATGGGGCAGCGCTATGGGGCAGTGCTGTGGGGCAGGGCTGGGGGGCACTGGGGGGCACTGGGGGGCAGCGCTATGGGGCAGCGCTATGGGGCAGCCTTTCTCCCCCCCCCCCAGGTGGCGGCCGCGCTGGCGGCCTCGGCGCAGGAGCTGATCCGGGGGTACCCGACCCTGGGGGCCCCCGGCGACCCCCACGAGAGCTGGGACGCCCTCCAGCAGCAGGTGAGGCCCCCCCCAGCCCCACGGCTGCCCCACAGGCCGCCCCCACGGCCTCCCCATGGCTGCACCCCCCCCACCACCCCCCCCAACAGCTCGGCTGCTGCGGCTGGACGGGACCCCAGGACTGGGAGCCCCCCGGGATCGTCGCCTGCTCCTGCCTGCGGGCCCCCAACGGCACCCACGGGCGCCCCACGGCGCTGCCCCACGGCCGCTGCCCCACGGCGGGGCCCCGCGAGATGTTCCACACGGTGAGGCCTGGGGGTCCTGGAGCTCTGAGGGGCTCGGGGGGGGGTCCCCATCCTGCCCCCCCCCCCCCCACAAGTCACCCCCATCCCGCAGGGCTGCGCCGAGAGCGTGTGGGGCTGGCTGGACGAGAACCTGCTCGCTGTGGTGGGGGGCAGCGTGGGCTTCGGGCTCCTGGAGGTGTGGGGCAGCTACGGGGCGAGGGGCGGGATGGGGGGGGCGGCTTGGGGGTGCATGGGGTGGTTTCAGGATTATGGGGGGGCTGTGGGGCAGGATGGGGGGTGGGGGGGCTAGTTTGGGGATCGTGGGGTGGTTTTGAGGGGCTGTGGGGTGGGTTTTGGGGGGCTGTGGGGCAGGATGGGGATCCATGCGGTGGTTTTGGGGGGCATTTGGGCTGGTGGGATGGTTTTGGGGTGCCATGGGGTGGGTTTGGGGGGCTGTGGGGCAGGATGTGGGTCCATGGGGTAGTTTTGGGGGGGATTTGGGCTGGTGGGATGGTTTTGGGGTGCCATGGGGTGGTTTGGGGGGGCTGTGGGGCAGGATGAGGGTCCATGGGGTGGTTTTGGGGGGCTGTGGGGCAGGATGGGGGTCCATGGGGTGGTTTTGGGGGGCTGTGGGGCAGGATGGGGCTCCATGGGGTGGTTTTTGGGGGCTGTGGGGCAGGATGGGGGTCCATGGGGTGGTTTCAGGGGGGGATTTGGGTTGGTGGGATGGTTTTGGGGTGCCATGGGGTGGGTTTGGGGGGGGGGCTGTGGGGCAGCCACGGTGCAGCCACTCCCCCCCAGCTCTGCCTGCTGATGCTCTCCATGTTCCTGGTGCGAAACCTGGACCCGCACTGCGAGCTGCGCTGAGGGACGGCGGGGACCCCATGGCGGGGACTCCATGGCGGGGACCCCATGGCGGGGACCCCATGGCGGCTCGCGGGGCTCCGTGCTGCCCGGGCAAAGGGCAATAAAACCGTCGGGAAGGAGCAAGTGGAGATGAGAGTGAATCCATCTATTGTCGAGAAGGGCTCGCGCCTCCCTCCATCTTTTGGCGAGAAGGGCTTGTGCTTCGCCTCCATCTTTTGGCGAGAAGGGCTTGTGCCTTGGCTCCATCTTTTGGCAAGAAAGGCTTGTATTTCGCCTCAATCTTCTGTCAAGAAGGGCTTGTGCCTCGCCTTCATCTTTTGGCGAGAAGAGCTTGTACCTCGGCTCCATCTTTTGTCAAGAAAGGCTTGTGCTTCGCCTCCATCTTCTGCCAAGAAGGGCTTGTGCCTCGCCTCCATCTTTTGGCGAGAAGGGCTTGTGCCTCGCCTCCATCTCCTGTCAGGAACACCTCATGCTTTGTCTCCATCTTTTAGCGAGAAGGGCTTGCGCCTCACCCCCATCTTTTGGTGGGAACGCCTCGCACCTCGCCTCCATCTTCTGTCAGGAACACCTCATGCCTTGTCTCCACCTTTTGGTGGGACCGACTCACGCCTCGCCTCCTCCTTATGACAGAAACGCCTCATTCCACGCCTCCATCTATAGCCAGGAAAGGCTTAAGCCTCCTCCTCTTCACCCTCACAGCGCTGGGCGGGAACAGCTCCATCCCCGCCTCCATCTTGTGACGAGAAGGGCTCCCGCCTCCCCTCCCCTTCCCCCCGCCCCCCCGCCCCCCCGCCATGTTTTGGCGGGAAGGGCTCCCGCCTTCCCCCCTCAGCGCTGGGCGGGAACGTCTCGCGCCGCCCGCCCCCCCCCCCCCCCCGCCATGTTTTGGCGGGAAGGGCTCGCGCCGCCCCCTCAGCGCTGGGCGGGAACGGCTCGTGCGCCGCCCCCCGCCATGTTTTTTTGGCGGGAACGTCTCGCACCCCCCCCCCCCCCGCCATCTTTTGGCGGGAAGGGCTCGCACCGCCCCCCCCCCCTCCTCAGCCTCGTGAGGAGAACGTGGTTCCTGAGCCCTCCCGTCCCCTCTTGTCCCCTCCCCTCCGTTCTCTGCTTTCACCCATTCTTCATTTCCGTGCCCCCCTCCTCCCTTCCCTCTTTCCTTCCTGCCCCGCGTTCTCTCATCTCCCCATTTCCCCCTCTGTGCTCTCCATCCTCTTGTCTTCCCCGTCTCCCCCTTTCCTCACTTTCTCCCTGTCCTTCCTAATTCTCCCCAATCCCCATCTCCCCCCTTTCAACCACTGTCCCCTCCGTCTTCTCATCTTCCCCATCTCCCCTTTTCATCACTTTCCCCTTCTATCTCTCCTTATCCTCCCCATTCCTCCTTTTCTCTTCTGTCCCCCCTTCCTTCCATTTCCCTCTGCTTTTCCCTTCCCTTCTGTCTCCCCCTTTCCTCACCTTCTCCTTCCATCCCTCCTTATTCTCCCTGTTCCCGTCTCGCATTTTCTGCTTTATCTTTCCATCTCCCTTTCCTTCGCTTTCCTTTACCCTCTGCCTCCCCTCTCTCTCCTATCCCCCCCTTCCTTCCACTTCCCTCGTCTCCCCCTTTCTCCCTCTGTCCTGCCACCCTCTCATTTTCCCTTTCCCCCCTTTTCTCCCTGTTGTCCCTCATCCTCCATTCTCCCCCTTACCCCCCATTTCCCCTTCTCCCCCCCAGCCCCTCCATTTTCCCCCTTATCCTCCACTTTCCCCCATCTCCCCCTTATCCCCCCGTCTCACCCCCATCCCCAGGGCAGACGGAGCCCCCATCGCAGCCGCCATGGCTGCCGAGGAGCCCCCAGACCCCGCTGTGCCCCCCGAGGAGCCTCCACCGCGTGGGTACCGCCGCCAGGGGCCCAGGGAGGGCTCGGCAGCCCCGTAACCGCCCCGGTGTCCCCCTGCAGCGTGCCGCGGCGACAGCCTCTGCCTGCAGGAGTTCGTCCTCGACCGCCTCTTCGCCGCCTGCGACCCCGGGGACACAGGTAGCGAGGGGACACGCATCGTGGCACCCGCGTAGGGCGTCATGGCACCCCCATACGGCACCGTGGCACCCACGAGGGCTCGCCCTCGGGTCCCCCTCGCCGTTCTCGTCCCTCACGCGCGTCGCGTGCCGCAGGGACGGTGCCGGCGCGGCGGGTGGTGCGGTACCTGCAGGAGGTGACGGGTCAGAGCGGCGAGGAGGGCCGGCTGCAGGCGCTGCACCGCATGCTGGACCCCGAGGCGGCCGGCGCCGCGCTGGATCTCCCCACCTTCCTCGCCGTCATGAGGCGGTGGATCGCGGCGTGCCGACAGGACGGGTCGGTGGCTGCGCACCGGCGCCAGGACGCGGTTCCTGGCCTGCCAGCGGCGTCACGGATGGATGGTTCCACCTCCCCAGGGCCTCGTGGCTCAGCGAGGAGCGCGACGCGCCGGCGGACGACCTCAGCCTCGTGCTGGCCGGTTGGTTTTGGCCCGGGAAGAGGCCGTTTGGATCGCTGCGTCCACGAAGGAGCAGACGGACACACAGACCCCGGCGGCACCGCGGGCCTGAAATCCCCGTGTCCGTCTCCGGCAGAGGCGGAAGGACTGACGGCGCCGGCAGCTGCGCCGCTGGAGGACGACGGTGGCTCTGCGGACACCGCGAGCCCGTAAGTGCCAGCTCTGTGGGAGCGTCGTGCCAGCCCCACGGTCTGCGGCGCCGCCGGCCCCGGCCTCAGCGCATTGTCCCCCCCTCCCCCAGCACGGACGCCGCCGGCCTGCGCAGCCGCGCCGAGCAGCTGGCCGCCCGCAACGCCTCGCTGCAGCGCGACGCCGACTCGGCCGAGGAGCTCAACGCCCGCCTGGCCGAGGAGGCGGCGCGGCTGCGGGCCCGGCTGCGATGGTTCGGCCCCGGCGCGGGGATGGGGCGGGAGTAGGAGCCGGAGCCGGCGCCGGCAACGCTCCCGAGGGCCGGCGTCCGTCTGTCCGGCAGCAGCCAGCAGGCGCTGGAGCGAGCCAAGGCCGCGGCCGACGACCTGGAGGAGCTGCGGGCGCTGGCGAAGGCGCTGGCGGAGGAGAACGGCGAGCTGCGGCGGCGGGCGTGCCAGCTGGTGAGCGACGCGGCCTGCGCTGCCCCCCCCGGCCCCCACGCCGGCATCTCAGCGCCTCGCGCCTTCCCTCGCAGGACAAGGAGCAGCGCGGCCTGAGCTCGCGAGCCGACGGCCTCCAGGAGGAGGTGAGGGGGCGGGCGGCCGCGCCGGCACCGCGGGATCGGCCTCGCGGTCAACACCGGCTCCGTTTCTCAGAACCAGCGGCTGCTCGCCGAGGGCCACGGGCTGCGGGAGCGGATCCAGGCGCTGGCGGCCGAAACGTCCGACCTGGAGGTGAGCGGCGACGCCCGGTGCTTCGTTAAGCCTCGTTAAGTGCTAACGAGGCTGCTGCGACAAGCACCGCGGGTGAACGCGGCCTCTCCGCTCGGCCCAGGCCCAGCTCCGGCGCTGCGTGGGGCTCCTCTCCGAGCGCAACGTGGCCCTGGCCCAGGTGGGCATCGCCGGGGACGTGAGCGGCTGCGGCGCCGCCGTCCCCCTCACCGCCGCCTGTTCCCAGGCCGAGCGGCGCATCCAGGAGCTGGTGGCGGCACTGGAGCAGCGTGAGCGGGAGCTGCAGGTAACGGGCCGTCGTGACCCCGATTCACGCCGTTAAATCCCCAAAAAACCGCCCTCCTCGGCCCAGGCCGAGCCGAACGCTCTGAAAACCGACCCCGCTTCGGCTCCAGCCGGGCCCCGGTGCCGCCGGAGCATCCGCTGGGGCTGAAATCCTCGTTTCCCACAGGAGCTGCGGGTGCCGGAGTCCCAGGCCACGTACGTCACCGCTCAGCTCTGGCTCTGTAGCCGCCGTGGCCACCGTCCCGGCTCTGGAAGCTTCCGGGAGCGGGGAAAACGCCTCCTCTTCCTCACGCAGCCAAGCGTGGGGCCGGCTCGGCGACGCCAACGCTCCAGCACAGCCGCTCGGGGCCGAGATCGAGGAGGCCTCGTTCCGGGTAAGCGTGGGAACGCGGCGAGGCCGGAGCCGGGCGGCGCGGCCACTGACCCTTGTGCCACGCAGGAAATGGCGGCGGCGCCGGAGGAGGACGAGGAGGGGGACGCGGCGCCCCGCGAGCCGGAGGGGGACGGCACAGAGCAGGCCGAGCCGCGGTGCTTCCGAAGCCCCGGCGGGAGGTGAGGCCGGGAGACGGGAGCGCGGCCGAGCTCGGGAGCGCGCGAAGCCCTGCGGCTCACGGCCCCGCTCCCCTTCCCAGCAGGGCCTCGCTGCTGGTGCCACTGGTGGTACTGGTGCTACTGGTGGTACTGGTGCTGCTGGGGCTCCTGCTCCACGGCCCAGGCCCCTGGCCCCGGCTCCAGCTGCGGCACCGCGGCCTCCCGCCCTTCTGAGGCGGCACTGCCCCGGCCCAGTGCTCCCAGTTCATCCCAGTTGCCTCCCAGTTCCCCTCTGCCTCTCCCCAGCCCATCCCAGTGCTCCCAGTTCCCTCCCAGTTCCCTCCCAGTTCCCCTCTGCCTCTCCCCAGCCCATCCCAGTGCTCCCAGTTCCCCCCAGTCCACACTCAGAGTCGGGTGTCTCATCATCAGCTTTATGGCCCCCGGGCCCCCCTTCCCTCTGGGCTCTGGGGGCTCCCGTTCTGGCCCCCTCAGTCCTGGGGTGTCCGGGGGGGGTCCCCAATCCGGCTCTGGGCCCCCCAGTGCCTCCCAGTGCCCCCCCCAGTGCCTCCCAGTGCCCCCCCGAGACCCCCCGCAAACTCAATTCCGTCCCAGCTCCCCCTCGGCCGCTCACGTCCTGTCCTGCTCCGAAGCCGGGGGCGCCTGTGAGGGGGGGGGGGCTGAAGGGGGCACCCAGTGCTCCCAGTGCCCCCCCAGTGCTCCCAGTGACCCCCCCAGTGCTCCCAGTGCCCCCCCCCAGTGCCCCCACAGCCCTTCTAGTATCCCCCAGTGCAGCCCAGTATGCCCCAGTACCCCTCCAACCCTCCCAGGATCCCTCAGTGCACCCCACTTGCCTCCCAGTGCCCCCCAGTGCCCCCCCTGTTCTCCCAGTATCCCCCGTTTCCCTTAATACATCCCCCAGTTTGCCTCTAGTCCTCCCAGTGCGCCTCCAGTCCTCCCAGTCCCTCCCAGTACCCCCCAGTGCGCCCCGCTGCCCTTAATGTCCCCCTCCCAGTGCCCCTACACCCCTCCCAGTGCCCCCCAGCTCTCCCAGTGCCCCCCAGTGCCCCCCCAGTCCCTCCCAGTCCCTCCCAGTGCTCCCAGTGCCCACCTGCGCGCAGGGCCGCCTCCGCAGGGCCCAGGCGGCGGCCGCCAGCCCCAGGCCCCCCCCGACCCCCCCCAGCAGCACCAGCCCGTGGTGACGGGGGGTCTCGGGGGGGCCCAGCCGGGCCGGGGGGGGGCTCGGGGTGGGACCTGGGGGGGTATTAAGGGCACTGGGGGGTACTGGGAGGTACTGGGGATCCTGAGGAGTCTCTAGGGGGGAGGGTCAGGGTCTGGGGGGGGTCTTGGGGTGGGGTTGGGGGTCCCTGGGCCTTGGGGGGCCTGGGAATATGGGGGGGGTCTCATGGCTTTGGGGGGGGTCTCAGGGGATTATGGGGGGGCGTCTGGGGGGTTTGAGGGGGTCTCAGGGGATATGGGGGGGTTCAGGGGAGGTCTGAGGGGTTTGGGGGTGTCTCAGGGGATATTGGGGGGGTCCAGGGGGGGTCGGAGGGGTTTGGGGGGGTTCTCAGGGGATATGGGGGGGGTCCAGGGGGGGTTTGGGGGGTTCTCAGGGGATATGGGGGGGGTTCAGGGGGTGTCTGAGGGGTTTGGGGGGGTTCTCAGGGGATATGGGGGGGGTCCAGGGGGGTCTGAGGGGTTTGGGGGGTTCTCAGGGGATATGGGGGGGGTTCAGGGGGTGTCTGAGGGGTTTTGGGGGGTTCTCAGGGGATATGGGGGGGTTCAGGGGGGTCTGAGGGGTTTGGGGGGCTCTCAGGGGATATGGGGGGGGTCTGGGGGTTTGGGGGGTTCCCAGGGGATATGGGGGGGGGTTCGGGGGGGTCTGAGGGGTTTGGGGGTACCTGTGCGGCAGCGCAGGCGGGCGCAGCCGGGGTAGTGGGGGGGCCGCCCCCGGAGCCCCCCCAGATTCCGCGCCAGGGCCGCCAGCAGCTGGGACGCGTTCACCGTCTCCAGGCGGACGCAGCCCTGCGGGTCCTGGGGGGGCCGGGGGGGGTCACGGGAGCCCCAAAAAGCCCCCGAGGACCCCCCCAGACCCTTGTAGTGTCTCCAGACCCCCCCCCCCGAGCACCCCCAGGCCCCTCTAGGGTCCCCAGAGCCCCCCCCGAGCACCCCCAGACCCCTCTAGGGTCCCCAGACCCCCCCCGCGAGCACCCCCAGACCCCTCTAGGGTCCCCAGAGCCCCCCCCGAGCACCCTCAGACCCCTGTAGGGTCCCCAGAGCCCCCCCCGAGCACCCCCAGACCCCTCTAGGGTCCCCAGAGCCACCCCAAGCACCCCCAGACCCCTTTAGGGTCCCCAGACCCCCCCCCAGCACCCCCAGACCCCTCTAGGGTCCCCAGAGCCCCCCCCGAGCACCCCCAGACCCCTCTAGGGTCCCCAGAGCCCCCCCGCGAGCACCCCCAGACCCCTCTAGGGTCCCCAGAGCCCCCCCCGAGCACCCCCAGACCCCTCTAGGGTCCCCACAGCCCCCCCCCGAGCTCCCCCAGACCCCTCTAGGGTCCCCATAGCCCCCCCCCAGCCCCCCCAACTCACGTGGATGCCGCACTCGGCCACGAAGGCGAGGTGAGCGGCCAGGGCTCGGATCTGGGGGGCCAGGGCCCCCCCCGCGGCCCCCGCCATGCGCCCCAGCGCCGCCGCCCCGAAGTGCAGCCCCCACAGGTCCGAGCAGCGGCTGTCCTGGGGGGGCACGCGGGTCGGGACCCCCGGACACCCCCCCAGGACCCCCCAGAGCCCCCCTGGAACCACAGAGACCTCCGGTCCCCCCCCGAACCCCCCCACGATTCCCAGAGCCCCCCCCAAATCTCCAAAGCATCCTCAGAGCCCCCACCCCAGCCTTCCAGAGCCCCCCGGGACCCCCCTGAACCCCCCAGGGTTCTCAGAGCCCCCCCCCGACCACCCCCAGTCACCCTGAGACCCCCACGAGCCCCCCCAGGACACCCCCAGTTACCTGCTGGATCCCCGTGGCCCCCAATTCCCTCCCCCTCGAATTGCCCTCAGCCCCCCAAACCCTTTCATGACCCACAGAAGCCCCCCCGGGATCCCCAAATTCCTGCGGGGGGGGTCACGGCTTTTTGGGGGGGGGTCTCACCACCTCCAGGTTGCCCGGCATGGCCACGGGGTAGTCCAGGAGGAGCCAGGGGGTCTGGGGCGGGGGGGAGATTAAAGAGGTTTGGGGGGGTTCCCGGGGGTGGGGAGGGATTTGAGGGGGTCCCAGGTAGGTTTGGGGGGGCTCCCTGGGGTGGGGGGTCGGGGTCTCACCAGGTCACGCAGGTGGGTTCAGGCATTTTGGGGGGGGGGGATTTGAGGGGGGTCCTAGGGGGGTTTGAGGGGGTCCAGGGGGAGTTTGGGTGGGGGGGGTCACACAGGTGAGTCGGGGGGCGGGTTTGAGGGGGTCCCAGGCAGGTTTGGGGGGGTGAGTCCCGGGGAGGTTGGGGTCTCAGCAGGTCACGCAGGTGGGTGGGGGGGGTTTGGGGGGGTCCCGGGGGATTTGGGGGGAGGGGTCTCTCACCAGGTCACGCAGGCGGGCGCTGAAGGTGCTGCTGACGGGGCTGAAGTCGAAGGTGCAGGGGGCGGCGGGGGGGGGGCGCGGCCAGGAGGAGCAGCAGAGACACCTGGGGGGGCGGGGGGGGGCTTTATGGGGTACCTGGGGGGGGCATGGGGTGGGGGTGGGGCTTTATGGGGTACCTGGAGGGGAAATGGGGGGGCACGGGGTGTTTATGGGGTACCTGGGGGGGGCACGGGGTGTTTATGGGGTACCTGGGGGGGCAATGGGGGGGGCACGGGGTGTTTATGGGGTATCTGGGGGGGTCCCCCGCTTACCAGAGAAGACATGGGGGGGTCTAGGCCCATGGCGGGATGGGGGGTGGGGTGGGAGTGGGGCCGGGGGTTGGGGGGGGACCCGGGAGACCCCCGGGACCCCCCCGGGAATCCCCGGAGCCCCCGATCAGCGAAGTGAAAGCGAAAGCGGCGCCGTAGAGAGAGGCGAGTGGGTGGGGGGGGGGGGGGGCACCCAGGATGTGGGGGGGCGGGGAGGGGGGGAATCCAGGACATGGAGTGTGGGGGGGGAGGAACGCAGGATGGGGGTGGGGGAGGGAGGGATGGGGGGGATCTAGAATGGGGGGGACACGGTGGGGGGAGGGATCTAGGAGGTGGGTTCCCCCCCCCCCCACCCCGGGACCTTGGGACACCCCGATCCCCCCCCCTCCAATAGTCGCGCCCACCCGCATGCCCCGCCCCTCACAGACCACGCCCCTTTAGGCCACGCCCCCATCTCAAAGGCCCCTCCCACTCCCAATGATACGGGACCCCAAAAAACCAGGCAGAGGCAGTAAGGGGGGGGGGGATGTTTATTGGCAGGGGGGTGTATCTGTGTTTATTAAGGGGGTTCAGGCCCCCCCCCCGGGCAGCCAGAGCCGCCGGGGCCGGGTGCAGCGCAGCTCCAGCTCCTCCGCGGGCCCCAGGGTGGGGGGGCGCCCGGCCAGGGCCCCCCAGGAGCCCCCCCCGGCACCACCCACACCTGCGCCGAACCCAGCGAGGCCAGGGAAGATCCTGGGGGGGGCAACGGGGGGGGTGGGTGATGGGGTTGGGGGGGGGCAGAACACCCCCCCCACTTTGAAACAGGCACCCCCCCCCTCCCCTAGGCCCCCCCCCAAGGACTGCCCCCCCCCAGCCTCCCTCCCTCCCTGCCCCCCCCTTCACCATCACCCCCCCACGCCCCCATTCACCCTTATCCCCCTTTTCAGCCCCCCCCCCCCCCCCCCAATTTCAGCCCCCCTCGTCTTACCCCCCCTTTGCCCCCCCCCCCCCCCAACTCACCGGGCCCCCCCCCGCACAGCCACAGCCCCTCGGGGCGCTGTCTGGCCAGCGTCGCTGCGGCCCCCCCGGGCCCCCCCGGCAGCACCGACAGGACCCCCCCCGGCAGCCCCGCAGACACCAGCGCCTGGTGGGGGGGGGGGGCAATGGGGTCAAGGAGAGGGTCTGGGGGGGTCAATGAGGGCTTAGGGGGGGCACACGGGGGTCTAAAGGGGAGTTAATGGGGGTCCTGGGGGGAGTTAATGAGAGTGTTGGGGATTCTAAAGGAATTTGGGGGGGTCATGACATGTTGGGGGGGGTTCTGGTGTTGGGGGGCATCTGCAGGGGGTCCTGGTGTTGGGGGGGGGATTCTGAGAGGGGGGGTCCCAAGGTGGGGGTCTTGGGGGGCTCAGGGTTGGGGTTCAGTGGTCTCTGAGCAGTCTCGGGGGGGTCATGAGGAGTTCGGGGGTCTCAGGATTGGGGGTGTCCCAGGGTTGGGGGGGCTTGGGCTTGAGGTGGGGGGGTTCTGGGGTTTGGGGGGGGTCTAAAGGGGTCCTGGGGGAGAGGATGGGGGTTCCCAGAGGGTGTTGGAGCAGGTCATGGAATGTTGGGGGGGGGGGTCCCAGGTCATGGGTTGGGGGGGGGTCCTGAGAGAGGGGGTTCAGGGGGTTCCCAAGGGGGGGTTCCTGTGGTTTGTGGGTCCGGGGGTGTCGCTGATCCCCACCTTTTTGAGCCGCAGGGCTGCGTGCAGCCTGCAGGGCGGCGCCAGCAGGACGAGGCCGTTCCCGCAGGCCAGCGCGGGCGGCAGGAGGCGGAGCCCGCGGGGCAGGGGGCGGGGCCCCGACCAGGCCACGCCCACCACCCCCAGGGGGCGGCGCGACAGCAGGGCCCGCCCCCCCGGCAGCTCCTAGGGGGTTAGCCACGCCCACAAGCCTCAGGCCACGCCCCTCAGGGTGAGTAAGCCACGCCCACAACCAGTTAGGCCGCGCCCCCACATAACATCTCTATGGGTTCCACCCCAATAGGCCCCGCCCACCTCCCAGACCACGCCCCCTTCTCTCAGGCCCCGCCCCCTACCTGCACGGCCCCGCCCCCCAGCTCCGCTCGCGCCGCCCACTCCAGCAGCGCCTCCCGCAGCCCCTCGGCCTCCTCCTCGGCCTCCTCCTCCTCCTCCTCGGCCTCCAGCGCCGCCGCCGCCCCCCGCAGCACTCGGGCTCGAGCCCCCGCGGGGAGACGCCCCCACCTGGGGGGCAGAGCAGGGGGGGGCTGAGCCCCCCCACCCCACCCCAGACCCCCAATCCCCTCCCAAGACCCAGTTGGGACCCCCAAACCCCTCCCCGGCAGCCCCAAATTCCCCCCCAAAGACCCCCCCCGCCCCTCCAGGACCCCCCCAACCCACCCCCAGCAACCTTAACACATTCCTAGGGCCCCCCCAGAGCCCACCCAAACCACCCAGGGCCTCCCCCCGTCCTCCCAGTTCACCCCACACCTCCCAGTAGCCCCAACCCAGCTCCTCTGGGACGCCCCCAGCCCCCCACAGACACCCCCCCCCCCCGACCCCCCCAAGTTCACCCCTCCCAGTAGCCCCAACCCGGCTGCCCCATAACTCCAAGAGCCCCCCCAGTGCCCCCCCTCACCCCAGGCCCCCCCGTCGCGCTCCCTCCACGGCGGCAGCGACCTCAGCAGACTCGGGGGGCTCCGGGACCCCCCCCGGGACGGGCTCCGAGCTGGGGGGGGGGCAGAAATAGGGTTCAGTGGGGAGGGGGGGACCCCCACGTTGCACAGGAGGGCTGCGAACGAGCATGGAGGGTGGGGGGGGGCATTACCTGAGCTCCGACTCCAGGGGGGGCTCCGGGGGGTCCCAGGGGGGGCGCCCGAACTCCCGCAGCACCTGGGGGGGGGCACAGCCCCGTGGTGGTGGGACACAGACTCCCCCGCCCCCCGAAACCACACAGGGAACCCCCAAACCCAGCCCTGGCCCCCCATGACACCTCCAGACCCCCATGACCCAACCCAGTCCCAGGACCCCCCCAGTCCCCCCCACCCCACCAATGAGGCCCCCCAGCCCCCCCCAACCCCTCCAGGCCCCCCCCAGTTCATCCCACACCTCCCAGTAGCCCCAACCCGATCCTACGAACCCCCCTGCCCCCCCCGTGCCCCCCCAGTTCACCCCAGACCTCCCAGTAGCCCCCAGCTCACCTCCAGGCCGGCACCCCCCGTGGGGTCACTCGGCTCGAGGCTGTTGAGCCACACGAGGCCCAGGGGCAGCCTGGGGGCACAGGGCAAGGTCAAAGGTCAAGGTCGAAGGTCAAAGGTCAAGGTCAAAGGACAAAGGTCAAAGGTCAACGGTCACCTATCAGCCGTGTCCAGCGCCACCGTCACGTCCTGGGCCCAGACGGAGGCAGCGACGACGCCGGGAAGGCCCGAGGCCACCGCGACAGCTTCCGAGGGGCAGCGCACGGCCAGCAGCGGGAGCAGCGGGGCCTGCGACTGGGAGAGACTGGGAGTGACTGGGAGAGACTGGGAGAGACTGGGAACCCCCTGAACCCTCACTGGGAGCGACTGCGACGGACTGGGAACGGGTGAGATGCCCCCGAACCCCAACTGGGATCAACTGGGACTGACTGGGAACAACTGAAACACCCCTGAACCCCAACTGGGATGGACTGGGACCCACTGGGACTGAACAGGACCTCCCTGAACCCCAACTGGGACGAACTGGGACTGACTGGGACCCACTGGGACTGAACAGGACCTCCCTGAACCCCAACTGGGACAGACTGGGACTGATTGGGAATGACTGGAACACCCCTGAACCCTGACTGGGATTAACTGGGACTGATTGGGAACGACTGGGACCCCCCTGAACCCCAACTGGGACGGACTGGGACTGACTGGGACCCACTGGGACTGAACAGGACCCCCCTGAACCCCAACTGAGACCAACTGGGACTGACTGGGACCCACTGGGACTGAACAGGACACCCCCGAACCCCAACTGGGACGGACTGGGACTGACTGGGACCCACTGGGACTGAACAGGACACCCCCGAACCCCAACTGGGATCAACTGGGAGTGACCGGGACCCACTGGGACTGAACAGGACCCCCCTGAACCCCAACTGAGACCAACTGGGACTGACTGGGAACAACTCGAACACACTTGGACCCCAACTGGGATCAACTGGTACTGACTGGGACCGACTGGGACCCCCCTGAACCCCAATTAGGATGGACTGGGATGGACTGGGACCCACTGGGACTGAACAGGACACCCCCGAACCCCAACTAGGATGGACTGGGACTGACTGGGACTGACTGGGACCTCCCTGAACCCCAATTAGGATGGACTGGGACTGACTGGGATCAACTGGAACACCCCTGAACCCTAACTGGAACTGACTGGGAACAAGTGGAACACCCCTGAACCCCAACTGGGATGAACTGGGACTGACTGGGACCGACTGGCCCCTCACCCACCGTCTCCCGGACGCAGCGCGAGGTTGGGGCGACCCCCGAGATCAGGGTGGGGGGGGTAGAGCCGCCCCCCCGGGGGCTGCGGCGCCTGGAACACCTTGGGGGGGGGGACAAGGGGAATTGGGGGCTCTCCGGACCCCCAGACCCCCCCCAGAACCCCCCCCCGGAGCCCCCACACCCCCCCTCAAACCCCCCAGGAGCCCCCAAAACCCCCATGTTCCCTCCAGACGCCCCCCCGGAGCCCCCAGACCCCCTTCAACCCCCCCCAGGAGACCCAAAACCCCCATGTTCCCCCCCAGACCCCCCCCCCCGAGCCCCCCCAGGAGCCCCCAAAACCCCAATGTTCCCCCCAGACCCCCCCCCCGGAGCCCCCAGACCCCCCTCAGCCCCCCCAAGGAACCCCCAAAACCCCCTGGCCCACCCCAGACCCCCCCCAGGAGCCCCCAAAACCCCCATGTTTCCCCCTCTAGAACCCCGTGAACCCCCCCAGGAGCCCCCAAATCCCCCCCCCGCAGTACCTCTGACCCCCCCCCCTCACCTCAGCCCCCTCCTCCCTCGCCGCCTGCACCAGCTCCTCGGGGTGGGGGGGCGGCCGGGCCCCCCCTTGGCTCTGGGGGTGCAGGGGGTCCCCGAGACGCAGCCCCCCCAGCCGGGCTCGCAGCCGCCGCCACAGGGGGGGGCAGCACCGGCTCCTGCGCCAGCACCACGCAGCCCCCCCCGGGCAGCTGGGGGGGGGGGGTCAGTGACCCCCAAAACCCAACAGGACCCCCCCCTCAGCACCCCCTGAAACCCCCCAGCACCCCCAACCCTCTGGGACCCCCCCCCACTTCCCAAAGGAACTGGGACACAGGGATCAGGGATCCCCCCTAAACCCCATAGACTACCCCCCCTCAAACCAAGTAGAGGGGGTCCTAGAGATCTTGGGGTGCCCCCCCCCCAAAGAAACACTCCCCAACCCCCTGGGACCCCCCCAAACCCTTCGAGGGAGCTGGAACACGAGGATAACGGACACCCCTAAACCCCATTGACCCCCCCCAAACCCCTTTGCAACCCCCCCCTTAAAGAACTGGGGGTGTCCTAGAGATCTTGGGGTGCCCCCCCGCAAAGAAAACCCCCAGAATCACCCCCCCAACCCCCTGGGACCCCCCCAAACCCTTCGAGGGAGCTGGGACGCGAGGATAAGGGACACCCCCAAACCCCACCCCTTGCAACCCCCCCCTTAAAGAACTGGGGGTGTCCCAGAGATTTTGGGGTGCCCCCCCACCCCTCACCAGGCCCGGGGGGGTCCCCAGGGTCCCCGCGATGGCGGCTGCCGCGCTGTCCAGGTCGGCCGAGTCGAGGACGATGACGACCACGCGGCCCCCCCGGAGCCCCCCCGAAACGGGGACCCCGAAATGGGGACCCCCACATCACCTCCTGCAGCTCCTCCTGGGGGGGGGGGACGACGACAACAGACACGTATGTGGGGACACCCCCCCCCCAATGGGGACTTGGGGGGCATGGGGACCCCCAAACCCCCCCGTACAAGGACTTGGGGGGCACAGGGACCCCCCCAACTCCCCTTTACAGGGATTTGGGGGGCACAGGGCCCCCCCCATACCTGAGTCGCCCCCAGGAAGGAGACGGCGGCCACGCGGGGGTGGGGGCGCAGGGCCCCGCAGAGCTGGGGGGGGGTCCCCGTCACCACGTTGAGGGTCCCGGGGGGCAGCGCCCCCCCCTCGGCGCTCAGCACCCCCAAAAACAGCGAGGGCAGCGCCGCCCCCGGCCCCGCCAGCACCAGCACCGAGTTCCCTGCGACACACGGGGGGGGGGGGGGGTCACACACCCCCCTGGGACCCCCCAAAACCCTGAGACCCTCCCCAAACCCCTGAGACCCCCCCCCTAAATCCCTAGGACCCCCCCTAAAGCACTGGGACCCCCCCCTAAAGCTCTGGGACCCCCCTCCCCAAAGCACTGGGACCCCCCCCACAAAACCCTGAGACCCCCCCCAAACCCTGAGACCCCCTCCTAAAGCTCTGGGACCCCCCCCAAAAGCCCTGGGACCCCACCCCAAAACCCTGAGACACCCCCCCCAAAATCCCTAGGACCCCCCCTCTAAAGCCCTGGGACCCCCCCAAACCCTGAGATCCCCCCCAAAGCCCTGAGACCCCCCCCTAAACCCTGAGACCCCCCCCCAAAACTCTGGGACCCCCCCCTAAAGCCCTGAGACCCCTCCCCCAAAACTCTGAGACCCCCCCAAACCCCTGCGAATCCCCTTGAACCTGCCTCCCCGAACCCTTGGGACCCCCCCAAACCACTCGGTCCCCCCCAAAAATCCTGAGAAGCCCCCCCCCCCAATTTTCTGAGCCCCCCCATCCATGTCTGACCCCCCCCATTTTCTGACACCCCCCCCCATGTCTCAGCCCTCTCATTTTGATCCCCCAGCAATGTCTGGCCTCTCCTACACCACCAAGACCCCCCCCCAATGTCTGAGCCCCCCAATATCTGAGCCCCCCAATGTCTGAGCCCCCCAATACCTGAGCCCCCCCCCATTTTGACCCCCCCCTCACCCATAGCCAGGACCCCCCCGAGCCTCCAGAGCAGCGCGGGCAGCGAGCAGGGACCCTGCAGGACAAGGGCCACCACGCCTGGGGACAGCCGGGGGGGGGTTAATTTTTGGGGGGGGGGGTGCTTTTTGGGGGGGTCAGGGCCCCCCTGAGATGGGGGGGGGGCCCCCCACACACTCACCGAGGGGCTCCCAGTCAGCCAGGCCGGGGGGTCCGAGCTGCGCCCCCCCCCCCCGCCGCCCGCAGCAGCCGCAGCCCCAGCTCCAGGTCGGGGCCCGGGGGGGGGCCCCCCCCAGAGCCACCAGCCCCCCCAGAGCCGCAGACGCCCCCTCCAGCGCCACCGCCAGCCTGGGGGGGCAGGGGGGGGTTGGGGACATTGGGGGGTTGGGGACATTGGGGGGGGTTGGGGACACTGGGGGGGTGGGAATGGGGACATTGGGGGGGGTTGGGGACATTGGGGGGTGTTGGGGACACTGGGGGGGGTGGGAATGGAGACATTGGGGGGGCTTGGGGACATTTGGGGGGTTGGGGACACTGGGGTGGGTGGGAATGGGGACATTGGGGGGGCTTGGGGACATTGGGGGGGGTTGGGGACCCTGGGGGGGTGGGAATGGGAACATTGGGGGGGCTCGGGGACACTGGGGGGGCTTGGGGACATTGTGGCGGGGTTGGGGACCCTGGGGGGTGGGAATGGGGGCATTGGGGGGGCTTGGGGACACTGGGGGGTGGGAATGGGGACATGGGGGGGCTTGGGGACACTGGGGGGTGTGGGAATGGGGACATTGCGGGGGGGTTGGGGAGCACGGTGGGGGACAACAGGGGGTCCTAAACTTGGGGTCGGGGGTCACCCGAGGCCACCAGGGTCACAAACTGGGGGGGGGGTGTCTCCTCTCTCACCGCTGCAGCCGCTGCCCCCGCTGGGGCCCCCCCAGCGCCCCCCCATTTCGCCGCCGCCGCCGCCTCCACGGCCGCCGCCACGTCGGGCCCCTCGCCCCGCGGGACCGTGGCCACCAGCCGCCCTGGGGGGGACACACAGAGTGACCGTGAGACCTTGACCTTGACCCTGACCCCCCCAAAATCCCTGTGACCCCCCCCTTTACCTGTGGCCACCTCCCTGCACTCCAGCGTCCCCCGCGACGGCGGCTTCAGCCACCTCCCGGCCACCCAGTGGCCCAGGGCTCGCCCGTGGCCTTCCAGCCACGCCTGGGGGGGGGGGGGGGGCAACACGGGGGGTGACCCCCCCCCAAAAACATCGTGGGGTCCCCTCCAAGGCTGCAGCTCCTCCCCTCCCCCCTCCCCCTTTACCCTCCCTTCAACCTTTGCCCCCCCTCCAACCTTCACCCCCCTCTCAACCTTCGCCCTGGGGCATCTGGGCCCCCCCCCCACCCCAATGTGTCCCCCCCCCCCCCAAAAAAACCCTCTATGGGCCCCTAGGGTGCCCCCCCAGACCCTTTAGTCCCCTCAGGACCCCCCAAAAACCCCTGCAAGACCCTTCCCCCGCCCTAAGAAGCCCCAGGACCACCCCCCCAGGCCCCTCCAGGCTCCTTCAATACCCCCCCAGACCCATTTGATCCCTCACGGACCCCCCCCCAGAGCCCCCCCCCCCCCCATATCCCCAGGGCCCCCCCTATACACCCTCCCTGTGCCCCCCCCCCCCCCCAACCCTCAGCCCCTCAGGACACCCCCCCCTCCCCTCAGCCCCCCAGGACCCCCCCCCCAAGAGCCCCAACAGCCACTCAGCCCCCCCCAAACCCCCTCCCCGGGCTCCCAGCCCCCCCCACCTCCCCCGCCGAGGGCCCCCCCCCTCTCCCCCTCCTCCTCCAGGGTCTCGAACAGCGCCGGGACCGGGGGGGGAGCGAGCGCCGCCATCGCGGGGACCGGCCAGAGCGAGGGGGGCGTGGTCACACGATATGATTGACAGCGCAAGGGGCGTGGCTACACCGTTATTAGCATGGGGAGTGGGCGTGGCTAGAGTGAGGGGGCGGGGCTATCGGGGAAGGGGGCGTGGCCACCGCGCGCGGGAAACTCGGGGTTTGAGGAAGGGGCGGGGTCGGCGCGCCGGAAGCGGAAGTGGAAGCGCCGCTTGTGGAGGGGGGTGAGGAGGGGGAAGAGGGGGTAGGGAACTAGGGGGGACTGGGAGGACTGGGAGGGGAGGAGGGGGCTGGAAAGGCTCTGGAAGGGGGACTGGAGGGTGAGAGTACGGGGGGGCCATGGGGGGTGGACTGGGAGGGCTCTGGGGGGAACTGGGAGGGCTCTGAGGGACTGGGAGGATGCTTGGAGGGAACTGGGGGACTGGGAGGGCTCTGAGGATACTGGGAGGATACTAGGAGGGCTCTGAGGGGACTGGGAGGATACTGGGGGGACTGGGAGGGCTCGGGGGGGGAACTGGAGGGACTGGGATGGCTCTGGGGAGGACTGGGAGGGCTCTGAGGAAACTAGAAAGATACTTGGAGGGAACGGGGGGGGACTGGGAGGATATTGGGGAGCACCTGGGGGGACTGGGATGGCTTTGGGGGGGAACTGGGGGCACTGGGAGGGGCATGAGGGGAGCAGGGGGCTCCGAGGCGGGGATGCTCAGTGGGGGAGTCCTGGGGCACCCCTTACCCCCCCCATTTCCTCACGTTCCCCCTTCCCCCCCAGCCCATGGCGGCCCCCCCGGACCCCTCGCTGCTCTCGGCCGAGCTGGAGGCGGATGAGGAGGAGGAGGACGTGCTGCAGCGGCTGCTGCTGCAGGTGGGGGGAACTGGGGGCACTGGGATGGAACTGGGGGCACTGGGAGGGCTCGGGGGAGGCACTGGGAGAGGTCTTGGGGGGAGCTGGGGGCTCTGGGAGGGCTCTGGGGGGAGCTGGGGGCACTGGGAGGGCACTGGGGGGGAGCTGGGGGCACTGGGAGGGCTCTGGGGGCACTGGGAGGGCTCTGGGGGGGGGAGCTGGGGGCACTGGGAGAGCTCTGGGGGCACTGGGAGGGCTTTGGGGGGGGAGCTGGGGGCACTGGGAGGGCACTGGGGGCAGTGGGAGGGCTCTGGGGGGGAGCTGGGGGCACTGGGAGGGAACTGGGGGGGAGCTGGGGGCTCTGGGAGAGGTCTTGGGGGGCACTGGGAGGGCTCTGGGGGTAACTGGTTTGTGTGGGGGGGTCCTGAGGCAATTTTGGGGGGGGGGGGGGGGGCATAACTGA
>NW_027206886.1:0-27913 GCF_032191515.1 Phaenicophaeus curvirostris | reverse complement strand
GGGGGAACATCTGGAGGGGGGGGGCACACATCTGGGGAGGGGGGGGGGAGTCAAAATTGGGGGGTTCTGGGGTGCCTGGTATGGGGGGGGGGCGCAGAACGGGGTGTCTGGGGGGGGCTAAAGGTGGTTCGGGGGGGTCGAAAGGTGGTTTGGGGGGGGCAAAAAGGTGGGTTTGGGGGGTCTTTCACCTCGGGGGGGGCTATTTCACATCTGGGGGGGCCTGCACATCTGGGGCGGTCCCATATTAGGGGGGGTCATGCACCTCTGAGGGGGTCCCCCCACTTTTTTGGGGGGGAGGGGGCAGCATTGGGGGGGTTCAAGGGTCCAGGGAAGCTTGGGGGGGGTGGGGGGGGTGGAAGCAGGAATTTGGGGGGGGTCTCATGCTTTTGGGGGTGTCTGGGGGGGGTGTTCTATGGGGGGGGCTTATATCTGGGGGGTCCCACATTTTTGGGGGGGGACCCCAAGATTGGGTGAGTTCTGGGTATGGGGGGGGGCAGGGAGCTGGTATTGGGGGGGGTCCCACATTTCAGGGGGGGACCCCAATAATAGGTGGGTGCTGGGGAGCCTAGTGGGGGGGTAGGAAGCTGGTTTTGGGGGGGCTGGAGCATGAGGGAGGGGGGACCCCCACAATTTGGGGGGGGTAGCTGTGAATTGGGGGGGGGGGGTCCAGGCATTTGGGGGGGTCCAGGGGATTGGGGGGGCGTTTCTTGATGTCTGGGGGGGGGTCTCAGGCATCTGGGGGGGGTTCAAGGAGAAGGGGGGGGTCCCTGGTTTCTGGGGGGGGTCAGATTCATCTAGAGGGCCCCAAGGTTCTATTTGTCCCCCCCCCGTGTGGCCTCGTCCCCGTGTCCCCCCCCCGCGGGGGCTCAGACGGGGATTTAGAGCCCTGTAATCTGCTGCCGGGGGGGGGACACGGGGGGATGTGGGGACACGGGGGGGGGGGGGGGGCCTGGGAGGATAGGGGGGGATGTGGGGTTCGGGGTGGGGGGGGGGCGCAGAGGGCTGGGGGGGCTCTGGGTTGGGGTTTGAGGGTCCTGGGAGGGGGGGGGTTGTCCTGGGTTTGGGGGTCTGGGGGGGGATTTGGGGGTCCAAGGGATGGGGAAGGCTCTGGATTTGGGGGTCCCAGAGGTGGGGGGGGGCTCTGGCTTTGGATTTAGGGGTCCCAGGAGTGTGGGGTCTGTGTTTGGGGGTCCCAGGGCTGGGGGGGGGTTGAATTTGGGGGTCCCAGGGGTCTGGGGTGGGGGTTGGGGGGTCCAAGGGATGGGGAGGGCTCTGAATTTGGGTTTGGGGGTCCCAGAGGTGGGGGGGGAGATGGATCTGGGGGGGGTCTCAGGAGTGTGGGGGGTCTCTGAGTTTGGGTTTGGGGGGTCCCAGCACTGGGGGGGGCTCTGAGTTTGGGTTTGGGGGTCCCAGGGGTGTGTGGGGGCTCTGAGTTGGGGTTTGGGGGTCCCAGGGGTGTGTGGGGGCTCTGAGTTGGGGTTTGGGGGTCCCAGGGGTGTGTGGGGGCTCTGAGTTGGGGTTTGGGGGTCCCAGAGATGGGGGGGGGAGCTTTGGCTTTGGATTTAGGGGTCCCAGGAGCGTGGGGTCTGTGTTTGGGGGTCCCAGGAGTCGGGGGGGGTGCTGTGGGGTGCCCCCCATCTCCCTGTGTGTGTCCCCCCCCCCCCCCCCCCAGGCTGCTGGAGCGGCGCCAGGCGGATGCGGAGGGGCTGGAGCTGGGGCCCCCGGGGGGGTCGTCCGGGGCCCCCCCGCGCCCCCCGGTGCTGGACTGTACGTGCTTCGGGCTGCCCCGGCGCTACGGCATCGCCGTGCTCTGCGCCATCGGCTTCTGCATCAGCTTCGGCATCCGCTGCAACCTGGGGGTGGCCGTGGTCAGCATGGTCAACGCCGCCCACGGGCAGGTGGGGGGCAAGGGGGTCTTGGGGGGCATTGGGGTCTTGGGGGGCAATGGGGCCTTGGGGGTCAATGAGGGTCTTGGGGGTCAACGGGGCATTGGGGGTCAATGGGGCATTGGGGGGCATTGGGGTCTTGGGGGTCAATGGGGTCTTGGGGGGTCAATGAGGCATTGAGGGTCAGTGGGGGTTTGGGGGGCAATGGGGGTTTGGGGGGCATTGGGGTCTTGGGGGTCAATGAGGTATTGAGGGTCAGTGGGGTCTTGGGGGTCAATAGGGTCTTGGGGGGCAATGGGGTCTTGGGGGTCAATGAGGGTCTTGGGGGTCAACGGGGCATTGGGGGGCATTAGGGTCTTGGGGGACAATGGGGTCTTGGGGGGCATTGGGGTCTTGGGGCTCAATGGGGCTTTGGGGGTCAATGGGGCATTGGGGGTCCTGGGGGGCAATGAGGGATTGGAGAGCAATGGGGTCTTGGGGGTCAATGAGGGTCTTGGGGGGCATTGGGGTCTTGGGGGTCAATGAGGGTCTTGGGGGGCAATGGGGTCGTGGGGGTCAATGAGGGAATGGGGCTCAATGGGGTCTTGGGGGGCATTAGGATCTTGGGGGTCAATGGGGCATTGGGGGTCAATGGGGCATTGGGGGTCCTGGGGGTCAATGGGGTCTTGGGGGTCAATGAGGCATTGGGGGTCCTGGAGGGCAATAGGGGTCCTGGGGGGCAATGAGCATCTTGGGGGTCAATGGGGTCTTGGGGGGCATTGGGGTCTTGGGGGTCAATGGGGTCTTGGGGGTCAATGAGGCATTGAGGGTCAGTGGGGGTTTGGGGGGCAATTGGGGGGCAATGGGGCATTGGGGGGCATTAGGATCTTGGGGGTCAATGGGGTCTTGGGGGGCATTGGGGTCTTGGGGGTCAATGAGGGTCTTGGGGGTCAGTGCGGTCCTCAGGCAGGTGTGGGGCTGGGGGGGCAATAGGGAATCAATGGGGGGTATTGGGGGATCAATAGGAGGTCAGTGAGGGGGCAATAGGGGATCAATAGGGAGGCAATAGAGAATCAATACGAGATCAATGGAGGAGCACTAGGGAATCAATAAGGGGTCATTGGGGGGCAATGGGGGATCAATGGGGGCAGTAGGGGATCAATGGGGGGCGATAGGAGATCAATGGGGGGTCTGAGGAGGCAATAGGGGATCAATGGGGTAAAATGGGGGCGATAGGGGATCAATGGGGGTGATAGGGGATCAATGGGGGGGGCAATGGGAGAACAGGGGGGGCTGAGGGAGCTCCCTGACCCCCCCCCCAGCGCCCCCAGTTTAACTGGGACCCCGAGACGGTCGGGATGATCCACGGCTCCTTCTTCTGGGGCTACATCGTCACCCAGATCCCCGGCGGCTTCATCGCCCAGAAGTTCGCTGCCAACAGGTGGGACCAGTACGGACCAGTACGGACCAGTACGGACTGGGGCCCTCCTCCCAGTGCTCCCCAGTAGCTCCCAGTAGTCCCCAGTATCGCCTGGTGCCTTCCCGGTGCCTCCCAGGAGGGCCTAGTGCCTCCCAGTGCCTCCCAGTGCCCCCCAGTGCCCTCCCAGTGCCCTCCCAGTGCCCCCCAGTGCCCCCCAGTGCCCTCCCAGTGCCCTCCCAGTGCCTCCCAGTGCCCCCCAGTGCCCCCCAGTGCCTCCCAGTTCCCTCCCAGTGTCTCCCAGTGCCCCCCAGTGCCTCCCAGTGCCTCCCAGTGCCCTCCCAGTGTCTCCCAGTGCCCCCCAGTGCCCTCCCAGTGCCTCCCAGTTCCCTCCCAGTGTCTCCCAGTGCCCCCCAGTGCCTCCCAGTGCCTCCCAGTGCCCTCCCAGTGCCTCCCAGTGCCTCCCAGTGCCTCCCAGTGCCCCCCCAGTGCCCCCCAGTGCCCTCCCAGTGCCTCCCAGTGCCCTCCCAGTGCCCTCCCAGTGCCCTCCCAGTGCCCCCCAGTGCCCTCCCAGTGCCCCCCAGTGCCTCCCAGTGCCCTCCAGTTCCCTCCCAGTAGTCCCCAGTATCTCCTAGTGCCTTCCTGATGCCCCCCAGTGCCCCCCAGTGCCTTCCCAGTGCCCCCCAGTGCCCTCCCAGTGCTCCCCACTAGCTCCCAGTAGTCCCCAGTATCGCCTAGTGCCTTCCTGGTGCCTCCCAGGAGGGCCTAGTGCCCTCCCAGTGCCCTCCCAGTGCCCTCCCAGTGCCCCCCAGTGCCCTCCCAGTGCCTCCCAGTAGCTCCCAGTGCCCCCCAGGGTCTTCGGCCTGGCCATCGTCTCCACGTCGGTGCTCAACATGTTGATCCCCGCGGCCGCCAGGACCCACGTCGGCTGCGTCATCACCGTGCGCGTCCTGCAGGGCCTCGTGGAGGTCAGGAGCTCCCAGTACCCTCCCAGTACCCTCCCAGTAGCTCCCAGTCCGCCCCCAGCATCTCCCGGCGCCTTCTCTCTGCTGCCCAGTCTTGCCCTGGGCCTTCTCAGGGCCCACCAGTGGCTCTCAGAGCCCTCCCAGTGCCCCCCAGTATCACCCAGGACTTCTCCAGTCCCTCCCAGTATCACCAGGATGCTCCCAGTATCACCTAGGGCTCTCCCAGTACCACCAGGATCCTCCCAGTGCCCCCCAGTATCACCCAGGACTCTCCCAGTATCACCCAGGTTCCTCCCAGTGCCCCCCAGTACCGCCCAGGCCGCTCCCAGTGCCCCCCAGTATCACCCAGGACTCCTCCAGTCCCTCCCAGTATCACCAGGATTCTCCCAGTATCACCTAGGACTCTCCCAGTACCTCCAGGATCCTCCCAGTGCCCCCCAGTGCCCCCCAGGCCCCTCCCAGTGCCTCCCAGTGCCCCCCAGTCTGCTCCCAGTGCCCCCCAGTGCCCCCCAGGCCCCTCCCAGTGCCTCCCAGTGCCCCCCAGTCTGCTCCCAGTGCCCCCCAGTGCCCCCCAGGCCCCTCCCAGTGCCCCCCAATCTGCTCCCAGTGCCCCCCAGGCCCCTCCCAGTGCCCCCCAGTACCAGCCAGGCCCCTCCCAGTGCCCCCCAATCTGCTCCCAGTGCCCCCCAGTGCCCCCCAGGCCCCTCCCAGTGCCCCCCAGTACCAGCCAGGCCCCTCCCGGTGCCCCCCAGTCTGCTCCCAGTGCCCCCCAGTACCACCCAAGGCCCTCCCAGTGCTCCCCAGGCCCCTCCCAGTGCCCCCCAGTGCCCCCCAGTATCACCAGTGCCCCCCCAGGGCGTGACGTACCCCGCCTGCCACGGGATCTGGAGCAAATGGGCCCCCCCCCTCGAGAGGAGCCGCTTGGCCACCACGGCCTTCTGCGGTACGGGGGGGACAGTTTGGGGGTTCAAAATGGGGGGGTCAGAACGGGGGGGTCAGAATGCGGGGGTCAGAATGGGGGGGGTCAGAATGGGGGGGGCTGGTTTGGGGGGTCAGAATGGGGGGGGTCAGGTTGGGGGGGCTGGTTTGGGGGGGCTGGTTTGGGGGGTCAGAACGGGGGGGGTCAGATTGGGGGGGCTGGTTTGGGGGGGGCTGGTTTGGGGGGTCAGAACGGGGGGGGTCAGGTTGGGGGGGCTGGTTTGGGGGGGGCTGGTTTGGGGGGTCAGAATGGGGGGGGTCAGGTTGGGGGGGCTGGTTTGGGGGGGGCTGGTTTGGGGGGTCAGGTTGGGGGGGTCAGGTTGGGGGGGCTGTTTTGGGGGGTCAGGTTGGGGGGGTCAGAATGGGGGGGCTGGTTGGGGGGGTCAGAATGGGGGGGGTCAGGTTGGGGGGGCTGGTTTGGGGGGGGGCTCAGGGTGGGATGGGGGGGGGGAGGTTCTCTGGGGTCCCCCCTGGTTTTGGGGGGGCAGTGAGGGGGGGTCCCAGCGCTGTGTCCCCCCCCAGGGTCGTACGCGGGGGCCGTGGTGGCCATGCCGCTGGCCGGAGTCCTCGTCCAGTACACGGGCTGGAGCTCCGTCTTCTACGTCTACGGTGAGGGGCTCGGACTGGGAGGCACTGGGAGGGCACTGGGAGGGGACTGGGAGGGGACTGAGGGGCAAAAAGTGCCACTGGGAGGCACTGGGAGATACTGGGAGGGCAGTGGGAGGGGACTGGGAGGCACTAAGTGCCACTGCGAGTCACTGGGAGGGCACTGGGGGGATACTGGGAGGGGACTGGGAGGGGCCTGAGAGGCACTAAGTGCCACTGGGAGGCACTGGGGGGGCACTGGGAGGCACTGGGAGGGCCCTGTGTGATACTGGGAGGCTCCTAGGGGATACTGGGGGGCCCTGGGGGATACTGGGAGGCTCCTAGGGGATACTGGGGGGCCCTGGGGGATACTGGGAGGCTCCTAGGGGATACTGGGGGGCCCTGGTGTGTACTGGGAGGGCCCTGGGGTGTACTGGGAGGGCCCTGGGGGATACTGGGGGGCCGTGGTCTGTACTGGGAGGCACCGAGAGGCTCCTGGGGGATACCGGGGGGCCCCCTACGGGATACTGGGGGGCACTGGGGGGCACTGGGCGGCAGTGGGAGCCGCGTGGGGCCCGCAGGCAGCTTCGGGGTGTGCTGGTTCGCGTTCTGGGTGCTGGTGTCGTACGAGAGCCCCGCGCAGCACCCCAGCATCTCGCCCGAGGAGCGGAAATACATCGAGGAGAGCATCGGGGAGAGCGCGGGGGGCGGCGCCCTGCTGGTCAGGGGGGGCGGGGGGCGGGATTGGGATGGGGATGGGGATTGGGGGGCTGGGATTGAGGGGCTGGGATTGAGGGATTGGGATTGAGGGGGCTGGATTGGGATTGGGGGGCTGGATTGGGATTGGGGGGCTGGATTGGGGGGCTAGATTGGTATTGGGGGGCTGAATTGGGTTTGTGGGGGCTGGGTTGGGATTGGGGGGCTGGATTGGGATTGGGGGATTGGGCTGGGTTGGGATTGGGGGATTGGGTTGAGTTGGGATTGGGGGGCTGGATTGGGATTGGGGGCTGAATTGGGTTTGTGGGGGCTGGATTGGGATTAGGGGGCTGGGTTGGGATTGGGGGGCTGGATTGGGATTGAGGGATTGGGCTGGGTTTGGATTGGGGTCTGGATTGGGGGGCTCAGTTGGGATTGGGGGATTGGGTTGGGTTGGGATTGGGGGCTGGATTGGGATTGGGGGCTGGATTGGGGGGCTAGATTGGTATTGGGGGGCTGAATTGGGATTGTGGGGGCTGGATTTGGATTGTGGGGGCTGGATTGGGATTGGGGATTGGGATTGGGGGGCTGAATTGGGATTGTGGGGGCTGGGTTGGGATTGGAGGATTGGGATTGGGGATTGGGGGGCTGGATTGGGATTGGGGGGCTGGATTGGGTTTGGGGGCCTGGATTGGGATTGAGGGGGCTGGGTTGGGTTTGGGGGATTGGGATTGGGGGGCTGGATTGGGGGTCTGGGTTGGGATTGGGGGCTGGATTGGCATTGGGGGGCTAGATTGGTATTGGGGGGCTGGATTGGGATTGAGAGGTCCGGATTGGGATTGGGGGATTGGGCTGGGTTGGGATTGGGGGGCTGGATTGGGATTGGGGATCGGGATTGGGATTGGGGATTGGGATTGGGGGGCTGAATTGGGATTGATGGGGCTGGATTGGGATTGGGGACGTGGATTGGGATTGGGGTCTGGATTGGGATTGGGGGTCTGGATTGGGATTGGGGGCTGGATTGGGATTGTGGGGGTTGGATTGGGATTGGGGGGCTGAATTGGGATTGGGGGGCTGGATTGGGATTGGGGGATTGGTCTGGGTTGGGATTGGGGGGCTGAATTGGGATTGGGGGGCTGGATTGGGATTGAGGGATTGGGATTGGGGGCTGGATTGGGGGTCTGGATTGGGATTGGGGGCTGGATTGGGATTGAGGGATTGGTCTGGGTTGGGATTGGGGGGCTGGATTGGGATTAGAGCATCAGGATGGGGGGTTGATTGGGATTGGGGGTCAGGATGGGGGGGCTGGATCGGGCCTGGGGGCTCAGGGTGGGGGTTCGGGGGGGGTCCCCTGTGCTGGGGGGGGGTCGGAGCTGGCTGCAGCCGTTGCCCCCCCCCAGCTGGCCACCCCCTGGCGCCGTTTCTTCACCTCCATGCCCGTCTACGCCATCATCGTCGCCAACTTCTGCCGCAGCTGGACCTTCTACCTGCTGCTCATCAGCCAGCCCGCCTACTTCGAGGAGGTCTTCGGCTTCGAGATCAGCAAGGTCACCCTCCCAGTATCCCCAGTAGCCCCCAGTAACCCCCCCAGGGCCCCTTCATCCCGCTCCCAGAGGTCCCATCCCACCCCATCCCATCTCCAACGTTTCACTCACTTCAAGGACACGTTGGGCTCTGAGATCAGCAAGATGATCCTCCCAGTATCACCAGTATCCCCCCGGGATCCCCTCATCCCGCTCCCAGTGCTCCCAGTGCCCCTACTGCCTCTCCCAGTGCCCCTCATCCCTCTCCCAGTGCCGCCATCCCTCTCTCAGTGCCCCCAATCCCACTCCCAGTGCCCCTTATCCCTCTCCCAGTGCCGCCATCCCTCTCCCAGTGCTCCCAGTGCCCCTAATCCCACTCCCACCACCCCCCATCCAACTCCCAGTGCCCCTAATCCCACTCCCAGTGCCCCTAATCCCACTCCCAGTGCTCCCAGTGCCCCTAATCCCACTCCCACCACCCGCATCCCACTCCTAATGCCCCTAATCCTGCTTCCAGTGCCCCTAATCCCAGTCCCAGTGCTTCCAATGCCCCTAATCCTGCTCCCAGTGCCCCTAATCCCAGTCCCAGTGCTCCCAATGCCCCCAATCCTGCTCCCAGTGCCCCTAATCCCGCTCCCAGTGCCCCTAATCCCAGTCCCAGTGCTCCCAATGCCCCTAATCCTACTTCCACCACCCCACATCCCACTCCTAATGCCCCTAATCCCACTCCCAGTGCTCCCAATGCCCCTAATCCCACTCCCAGTGCCCCTAATCCCGCTCCCAGTGCTCCCAATGCCCCTAATCCCACTTCCAGTGCCCCTAATCCCACTCCCAGTGCTCCCAGTGCCCCTAATCCCAGTCCCAGTGCCCCTAATCCCGCTCCCAGTGCTCCCAGTGCCCCTAATCCCACTCCCAGCACTCCCGCTATGGGCTGCCCCCCCCGGCTGTGGGTCCAGCCCCCCACTTTTGCCCCCCCCCCCCAGGTGGGGCTGCTCTCGGCGCTGCCCCATTTGGTGATGACGATCGTGGTTCCCATCGGGGGCCAAATCGCCGACTTCTTGCGCTCCCGGGGGCTCATGTCGACCACCAACGTCCGCAAGATGATGAACTGCGGCGGTGAGGGGGGTGGGGGGCAACTGGGGGGGCCCTGGGGGCAATTGGGGGTGTCCTGGGGGCAATTGGGGGTGTTCTGGGGGCAATTGGGGGGGTCCTGGGGGCAATTGGGGGTGTCCTGGGGGCAATTGGGGGGGCCCTGGGGCAATTGGAGGGGGTCTTGGGGCAATTGGGGGTGTCCTGGGGGTAGTTTTGGGGGTCCTGGTGTCAGTTTTGGGGCTCCTGCTGGCAGTTTTGGGGCCCTGGGGTCGGTTTTGGGGTCCCTGGGGGCAGTTTGGAGGCCCTGGGGTCAGTTTTGGGGTCCCTGGGGTCAATTTTGAGGGCCCTGGGGTCAGTTTTGGGTCCCTGGGGCCAGTTTTGGGTCCCTGAGGTCAGTTTTGTGGCCCTGGGGTCAGTTTTGGGGGTCTGAGGCCAGTTTTGGGGTCCCTGGGGTCAGTTTTGGGGCTCCTGGAGTCAGTTTTGGAGGCCCTGGGGTCAATTTTGAGGGCTCTGGGGTCAGTTTTGGGGCTCCTAGGGTCAGTTTTGGGGTCCCTGGGGTCAATTTTGGGGTCCTACGGGCAGTTTTGGGGTCCCTGGGGCAGTTTTGGGGTCCCTGGGGTCAATTTTGAGGGCCCTGGGGGCAGTTTTGGGGCTCCTGGGGTCAGTTTTGGGGGTCCTAGGGGCAGATTTGGGGTCCCTGGGGCAGTTTTGGGGCTCCTGGGGGCAGTTTTGGCATCCCTGGGGTCAGTTTTGGGGCCCTGGGGTCAGTTTTGGGGCTCCTGGGGGCAGTTTTGAGGGCCCTGCGGGCAGTTTTGGGGGTCCTAGGGGCAGTTTTGGCGTCCCTGGGGTCAGTTTTGGGGCCCTGGGGTCGGTTTTGGGGCTCTTGGGGGCAGTTTTGGGGTCCCTGGGGCAGTTTTGGGGTCCCTGGGGTCAGTTTTGGGGGGCTGAGGGGTGACTCCCCGCAGGGTTCGGGATGGAGGCGACGCTGCTGCTGGTGGTCGGCTACTCGCACTCTCGCTCCGTCGCCATCTCCTTCCTCGTCCTCGCCGTCGGCTTCAGCGGCTTCGCCATCTCCGGTCGGGGCTCCCAGTGCCTCCCAGTGCCCTCCCAGTAACCCCCCAGGATCCCCCAGGGCCTTTCCAGCAGTTCCCAGTCCCCTCCCAGTAGCCCCCAGCACCTTCCTCATAGCAGCCGGGGCCCTCCCAGTGCCCCTCGCTGTCTCCAAGGCCCCTCCCAGTATCTCCCAGTGCCTCCCAGTATCTCACTTTCCCATCCCAGTAGTCCCCAGGACCATCCCAGTGCCCCCCCGGTATCTCCAAGCCCCCTCCCAGTACCTTCCAGTATCTCCTAGTGCCCTCCCAGTACCACCCAATATCTTCCAGGGCCTCCCAGTGCCTCCCAGTATCTCTCAGTCCCCTCCCAGTGCCTCCCAGTCCTCTCTCAATGCCTCCCACTATCTCCTCATCCCCTCCCAGTCCCCTCCCAGTATCTCCCAGTGCCTCCCACTGCCTCCCAGTCTCCTTCCACTGCCTCTGACTATCTCCCAGTGCCTCCCAGTATCTCCCAGTCCCCTCCCAGTGCCTCCCAGTATCTCCCAGTGCCTCCCAGTGTAGGTAACTCCCCCCTTCGCCCCCCCCTCAGGGTTCAACGTCAACCACCTGGACATCGCCCCCCGCTACGCCAGCGTCCTCATGGGTCTCTCCAACGGCGTGGGGACCCTCTCGGGGATGGTTTGTCCCCTCATCGTGGGGGCCCTCACCCGGCACAAGGTGGGGGGGCACCGGGGGGGGGGCACTAGGACCCGGGGATACAAGGTGGGGGGGGCACTAGGACCCGGGGATACAAGGGGGGGCACTAGGACCCGGGATACAGGGTGGGGGCACTAGGACCCGGGGATACAAGGGTGGGGGGCACTAGGACCTGGGGATACGGGTGGGGGGCACTAGGACCCGGGATACAAGGCGGGGGGGGGGCACTAGGACCCGGGGATATGAGGGGGGGCACTAGGACCCGGGGATACAAGGGTGGGGGGCACTAGGACCCGGGGGATATGAGGGGGGCACTAGGACCCGGGGATACAAAGGTGGGGGGGCACTGGGAGGAGGCTCCGCCCCCTCCACTATTGGCCCCGCCCCCTCTCCGTTAACCCCTTTCTCCCCATTAACCCCTCCCTCCCCATTAACCCCTTCCTCCCCATTAACCCCTCCCTCCCCATTAACCCCTCCCTCCCCATTACCCCTCCCTCCCCATTAACCCCTCCCTCCCCATTACCCCTCCCTCCCCGTTAACCCCTTCCTCTCCCCTTCCCCCCAGACGCGGGAGGAGTGGCAGTGGGTCTTCCTCATTGCCGCCCTCGTCCACTACGCCGGCGTCATCTTCTACGGAATCTTCGCCTCGGGGGAGACGCAGGAGTGGGCCGAGCCGGCCCGCGAGGAGGCCGAGCCCCTGGCCCCCCGGGGGGGCGACAGCGACGAGGAGGACGACTACGAGGCCGAAGGAGACGAAGATGGAGGAGGAGGAGGGGGGGGACCCCCGGGGGGACCCCCGCAAGGATACGGGGCTACGGGGACCACCCCAACCCCGGCGCCTCGCGGGGAGCTGGTGGGGTGAAGCCACCCCAGGAGCACCAGGGACCCCCAGGACTCCTCAAAGACCGTCAGGGTCACCCCAAGACCCCTCCAAGACCACCAGGGACCCCCAGGGCTCCTCAAAGACCGTCAGGGTCACCCCAAGACCCCTTGAAGACCATCAGGGACCCCCAGGGCTCCTCAAAGACCATCAGGGTCACCCCAAGACCCCTCCAAGACCATCAGGGACCCCCCAGAAGGCCTCAAAGGCCACCAGGGACCCCCAGGACCCCTCAAAGACCATCAGGGTGACCCCAAGACCCCTCAAAGACCATCAGAGATCCCCAGGACTTCTCAAAGACCATCAGGGTCACCCCAAGACCCCTCCAAGACCACCAGGGACCCCCAGGACTCCTCAAAGACCACTCAAAGACCATCAGGGTCACCCCAAGACCCCTCCAAGGCCACCAGGGACCCCCCAGGACCCCTCAAAGGCCACCAGGGACCCCCAGGACTCCTCAAAGACCATCAGGGTCACCCCGAGACCCCTCCAAGACCACCAGGGACCCCCCAGAAGCCCTCAAAGGCCACCAGGGACCCCCGGGACCCCTCAAAGACCCCCAGGGACCTCCAGGGCTCCTCAAAGACCATCAGGGACCACCCAGGACTCCTCAAAGACCATCAGAGATCCCCAGGGCTCCTCAAAGACCATCAGGGTCACCCCAAGACCCCTCAAAGACCACCAGGGACCCCCAGGACTCCTCAAAGACCATCAGGGTCACCCCAAGACCCCTCGAAAACCATCAGGGACCCACTAGAAGCCCTCAAAGAGCATCAGAGACCCCTCAAAGGCCACCCGGGACCCTCTGGGGCCACCAAAGCCCCCTCCCCACCCACCCCACCCCAGCTGTACAGACGCAAATACAGGGGGGGCCCCCAGTTTGTGTGGCTTGTGTGTAATGGGGGGGTCTGGGAGATACTGGGAGGGTCACTGGGGGCAGAGGGAGGTACTGGAGGGGAACCAGGGGTACTGGGAGGCGCTGGGAGAGACTGGGGAAGGGGGGGGTGTCCTGGGAGTTACTGGGAGGCACAAGGGGGCACTGGGGGGGTAAGGGCTGGGTCCTGGGGGATACTGGGGGGCACTGGGAGGGTTCTGGAAGGCACTGGGAGGGATACTGGGTGGTAACTGGGAGATACTGGGGGGGGGGGGGGGGCACTGGAGGCGTGGCGGAGGGTTTTAGGACCCAGCGGAAAAGAAGGGGGGGCGGTCCCAGCAGACTCCGCCCCCTTGTGGGGTGACGTCACTTCCGCCCCTGCGCCGGAAGAGGAGACCCCGCGGGGGGCGGGGCCTCTTTGTCGCTGGAGCGGCGGCCATGGCGGAGCCGCGGGTGCGGGCGGGGGGCGAGCACGTGGGGCCAGGGGGGCACTGGGAGGCACTGGGGGATACTGGAGGGGAACTGGGGGGACTGGGAGGCACTGGGAGATACTGGGTGGGGACTGGGAGGGTTCTAGGAGTTACTGGAGTGTAACTGGGGGAACTGGGAGGGTCCTAGGAGATACTGGAGTGTAACTGGGGGAACTGGGAGGCACTGGGTGGGGACTGGGAGGGTGGTGGGGGATGCTGGAGTGTAACTGGGGGGACTGGGAGGGTCCTGGGAGATACTGGGGGGCACTGGGAGTGTTCTGGGAGATACTGGAGCGTAACTGGGAGCACTGGGAGTGCCCTGGGGGGCACTGGGAGGGAGCCTAGAGGTACTGGAGCGTAACTGGGGGGCACTGGGAGGTGCTGGGGGGCCCCAGGGGGGTGCTGGGCGGCGCTGGGTGGTCGCTAGGGGCTCCTGGGGGGCCATACTGGGCGCTAACTGGTGGTTACTGGTGTGGTCTGGGGCAGGTGCTGGTGATCGACGGGCGAGGGCACCTCCTGGGGCGGCTCGCGGCCATCGTGGCCAAGCAGGTGCTGCTGGGTGAGTACGGGGGGGCTTGGGGACCCCCCCTGGGACTTGGGGACCCCTCCGAGGCTTTGGGGACCCCTCTGGGGCTTTAGGGACCCCCCCAAGGCTTTGAGTCCCTCCCCAAGGCTTTGGGAACCCCCCCCGAGGCTTTGGGGACCCCCCATTGTTCCCCCCGAGGGCTTTGGGGACCCCCCATTGTTCCCCCCGAGGGCTTTGGGGACCCCCCATTGTTCCCCCCGAGGGCTTTGGGGACCCCCCATTGTTCCCCCCGAGGGCTTTGGGGACCCCTCCGAGGGCTTTGGGGACCCCCCTTACTCGAGGCTTTCGGGACCCCCCCCATGTCTTTAGGGACCTCTGCAGCTTGAGGATTTGGGGACCCCCCTTGAAGCTTTGGGGCCCCCCCGAGGCTTTGAGTCCCTCTCCGAGGGCTTTGGGGACCCCCTCCTCGAGGCTTTGGGGACCCCCCCTCCCTCCCTGAGGGCTTTGGGGACCCCCCCCCTTACTTGAGGCTTTGGGGACCCCCCCTTACTCGAAGCTTTGGGGCCCTCCCTGAGGTTTTGAGGACCCCCTCGAGGCTTTGGGGACCCCCCCTTGTTACCCCCCCCAGTTTGTGCCCCCCCCCCAGTTTTGGGGTCCCCCCCCGCGCTGTGATGACCCCTTTGGGCTGTCGAGCCTCGCGGCCGTGAGAGGCGCCACATGCACCTCCAGCTGAGCGCGTCCGTCTGTCCGTCCCTCACCCCCTCCCTGTGTCCGTCTGTCCCTCTCTGTGTGTCCCCACCCCCCCATGTCCGTCTGTCCCTCCCTCCCCCCCTCCCTTCCCCCCGGGGGGAGGGGGGGGTTCCCCGTGTCCGTCTGTCCGCCTCCACGGCCTCGCGTCCGTCTGTCCGTCTGTCCCCAGGCCGCCGCGTCGTCGTTGTGCGCTGCGAGGGCATCAACATCTCCGGCAACTTCTACCGCAACAAACGTGAGGGACCAGTTCCTCCCAGTTCCTCCCAGTAGCTCTGATTCCCCCCTCCCAGTATCTCCCAGTCCCCTCCCAGTGCCTCCCAGTATCTCCAGAGGCCCCTATAATGCTTTTAATGTCTATCAAGGCTTCCTTCGTCCTCTCCCAGTATCTCCCAGTCCCCTCCCAGTATCTCCCAGTGCCTCCCAGTCCCCTCCCAGTGCCTCCCAGTATCTCCAAAGACTCCTGTAATGCTCTTAATATCTAACAGGGTTTCCCCAGTCCCCTCCCAGTGCCTCCCAGTCCCCTCCCAGTGCCTCCCAGTATCTCCAGAGGCCCCTATAATGCTTTTAGTATCTATCAAGGCTTTCTTAGTCCCCTCCCAGTGCCTCCCAGTCCCCTCCCAGTGTCTCCCAGTCCCTTCCCAGTGCCTCCCAGTGTCTCCCAGTCCCTTTCAGTCCCTTCCCAGTATCTCCCAGTGCCTCCCAGTTCCCTCCCAGTGCTTCCCAGTATCTTCAAAAACCCCTATAATGCTCTTAATATCTAACAGGGTTTCCCCAGTCCCCTCCCAGTGCCTCCCAGTCCCCTCCCAGTGCCTCCCAGTATCTCCAGAGGCCCCTATAATGCTTTTAGTATCTATCAAGGCTTTCTTAGTCCCCTCCCAGTGCCTCCCAGTCCCCTCCCAGTATCTCCCAGTGTCTCCCAGTCCCTTCCCAGTGCCTCCCAGTATCTCCCAGTGTCTTTCAGTCCCTTCCCAGTATCTCCCAGTGTCTCCCAGTCCCCTCCCAGTGCCTCCCAGTGTCTCCAAACACTCCTATAATGCTCTTAATATCTAACAGGGTTTCCTCAGTCCCCTCCCAGTGCCTCCCAGTCCCCTCCCAGTGCCTCCCAGTGCCTCCCAGTGCCCTCCCAGCCCCTCCCAGTCCCCTCCCAGTACGCCCCAGTGCCCCCCTCAGGCCGCCTTTAACCCTTTCCCCCCCAGTGAAGTTCCTGGCCTTCCTCCGCAAGCGGATGAACACCAACCCCTCCCGGGGGCCCTACCACTTCCGCGCCCCGAGCCGCATCTTCTGGCGCACCGTCAGAGGTAAAAAGGGGGGGGCCCGGACCCCCCCCAAACCCCCCTCCGAGCTCTATAACCCCCCCCACACCCCTAAAACCCCCCCTTTTGACCCCCAAAACCCCCTGCCCCCCCCCCCTTTCCAGGGATGCTGCCCCATAAAACCAAGCGGGGCCAAGCGGCGCTCGAGCGGCTCAAGGTGTTTGATGGGATCCCCCCCCCTTACGATAAGGTGAGAGACCCCCCCCTGCACCCCAAAACCCCTCAGGACCCCCCCCTTGCCCCCCCCACCCCCCAAACCCCCCCTTTTCGGTGTCGATGATGCAGTTTTTTACCTACATTTTTTGATGGTTTGTGAGAAAAACAACAAACTGAGACACAAGAACCTGCTTCCCCCCCCCAAAATCGAACCCCGACTTAGAGACCCCCAAAAGTGACCCCCAGACCCCAAAACGTGCCCCCCAGACCCCCAAAAATACCCCCAATTCCCTCCTTTTTGCCCCCCAAACCCCATAAAGTGCCCCCAGCCCCCCCAAAACCCCCTTTGTGCCCCCAACCCCCCTTCCTTTTGCCCCCAGCCCCCCAAATCCCCCTTCCTGCCCCCTGGACCCCCTCCTTTTGCCCCCCAGCCCCCCCAAACCCCGCTTTGTGCCCCCCAAGTCCCTTTCTTTTACCTCCCAGCTCCCCAAACCCCCCTTCCTGCCCCCTAGACCCCCTCCTTTTGCCCCCCAGCCCCCCCAAACCCCCCTTTGTGCCCCCCAAATCCCTTTCTTTTACCCCCCAGCCCCCCTAAATCCCCCTTCCTGCCCCCTAGACCCCCTCCTCTTGCCCCCCAGCCCCTCAAAACCCCCCTTTGTGCCCCCAAACCCCCTTCCTTTTGCCCCCAGCCCCCCCAAACCCCCCTTTGTGCCCCCAAACCCCCTTCCTTTTACCCCTCAGCCCCCCCAAACCCCCTTCCTTCCCTCCAGCCCCCCCAAATCCCCCTTTGTGCCCCCAAACCCCCTTCCTTTTGCCCCCCAGCCCCCCCAAATCCCCCTTTGTGCCCCCAAACCCCCTTCCTTTTGCCCCCCAGCCCCCCCAAACCCCCCTTTGTGCCCCCCAAGTCCCTTTCTTTTACCCCCCAGCCCCCCCAAACCCCGCTTTGTGCCCCCCAAACCCCCCTTTGTGGCCCCCAAGTCCCTTTCTTTTACCCCCCAGCCCCCCCAAACCCTCCTTCCTGCCCCCTAGACCCCCTCCTCTTGCCCCCCAGCCCCCCCAAACCCCCCTTTGTGCCCCCCCGAGCCCCCCCCACCTCTTCCTCTCGCCCCCCAGCGCAAGCGCATGGTGGTCCCGGCCGCGCTCAAGATCATCCGCTTGAAGCCCACGCGCAAGGTGAGAGTTTGGGGGGGCCGGGGGGGGTGGAAATTTGGGATTTCGGGGCTCCCCCTCTCTCTGACCCCCCCGTGTCCCCCCCAGTTCGCTTTCTTGGGGCGCTTGGCGCACGAGGTGGGCTGGAAGTACCAAGCGGTGACGGCGACGCTGGAGGAGAAGCGGAAAGAGAAAGCGAAGATCCGCTACGAGAAGAAGAAAAAGCTGATGGTGAGGGGAAAGGGGGGGTCCCCAAAACCCTGGGGGGGTCCCCAAACCTCAGGGGGTCCCCGAAACCTGGGAGAAGGGTCCCAAGCGCGAGGAGGGGTCGGAAGCGTAAAAAGAGCACGAGGAAATAATCCTAAAAAAGAGAGAAAAAGGAGAAAATAGGGGGTGTTGTCGAAAAGGGGGGGGCTTAAAAAATTGGGGGGGGCTTAAAAAGTGGGGGGGGGTTTAAAAGAGGGAGGGGGGTCTTGAAAAAAGGAGGAGGGAGTGTCTAAAAGGGGGGGGTCTCTAAAAGTGGGGGGTTGGCTTGGATAAACGGGGGTTCCTAAAACGAAGGGGAATAATCAGAAAGGAAAAGGGGGGTGCTGAGAAATGGGGAGGGGGTCCCCAAACATGGTGGGGGGGGGCATCAGAAATTAGAGAGGGGGGGTCCCTAAAAATGAGGGGGTCCCCGAAAGTGAGGGAGGGCAGAGAAATGGAGCCCCAGAAGTTGGAAATGAGGGGGGGGGGGGCTCAAAATTGGGGGACCCCCCCGGTTATTGGGGACCCCCCGTTTCAGAGCCTGCGTCGCCGCGCCGAGCGCAACGTGGAGGCGAAGACGGCGCCGTTCACGGCCGTGCTGAGGGAGCACGGGCTGCTGCTCCAGTAACCAACTGGGAGGGACTGGGAGCACTGGGTTGGACTGGGGGGGCGGCTCTGAATAAAGGGGTCGGTTCTGTAATGGGAGCACTGGTTTGAACTGGGGGGCTCCTGTTCCCAGTAACACACTGGACTGGTTTGAACTGGGGGGGCTCCTGTTCCCAGTAACACACTGGACTGGTTTGAACTGGGGGGGCTCGTGTTCCCAGTAACACACTGGACTGGTTTGAACTGGGGGGCTCCTCTTCCCAGTAACACACTGGGTGGTTTGAACTGGGGGGGCTCGTGTTCCCAGTAACACACTGGACTGGTTTGAACTGGGGGGGCTCCTGTTCCCAGTAACACACTGGACTGGTTTGAACTGGGGGGGCTCCTGTTCCCAGTAACACTTTGAGCTGGACTGGTTTGAACTGGGGGGGGGGGGTCGCTGCTCCAGTAACCAACTGGGCTGAACTGGTTTGGATGCAGAAGCATCTACTGGATGATCTGGGCCGCACTGGTTTATACTGGGAGCACCATCAACTCACATTGGGGGGTGGCTTCATCTCTTTATTGCCCCGGGGGGGGGGCGGTATTTGGGGGTGGGGGTGGGGGGGGTCAATCCGTGGGGCTGGGGGCTCCCTCCTCGCCCCCCTCCCCCCCTCCCAGTGCTCCCAGTACTCCCAGTTGCCCCCGCGCCTCGTCCAGGAGCCGCGCGATCAGCTCGCTCTCGGCCAGGGGCATCTCGGGGCTCTCGGTCAGACCTGGGGGGGGGGGGGGGGGCAAGGGGGGGGCTCAGGGGACCCCAATTGCCCCCCTGCCCCCCCCTATTTACCCCCCTGCCCCCCATTTACCCCCTCTACCCCCTTTTTTACCCCCTAAACCCCAATTTTTGCCCCCCACCCCCCATTTTCCCCCTTTTTACCCCCCTACCCCCCACATTTACCCCCCTGCCCCCCAATTACCCCCCTGCCCCCCCACTTTGCCCCCTCAGCACGTGCTACCCCCCTTTTTTACCCCCCATTTCCCTTCTTTACCCCCCTAACACCCATTTTTTGCCCCCACCCCCCTGTTTTCCCCCTATTTACCCCCCTGCCCCCATTTACCCCCTCTACCCCCTTTTTTACCCCCCCATACCCCCAATTTTTCCCCCTATTTACCCCCCTACCCCCCCATTTACTCCCTCTACCCCCTTTTTGCCCCCCAACCCCCAGTTTTTACCCCCCACCCCCCTGTTTTCCGCCTTTTTACCCCCCTGCCGACCCTTTTTGCCCCCCAGCACGTGCTACCCTCTTTTTTACCCCCTGTACCCCCTTTTTTACCCCCATACCCTAAATTTTTGCCCCCCACATCCCCATTTTCCCCCTAATTACCCCCCTGCCCCCCATTTACCCCCTCTACCCCCTTTTTTACCCCCGAACCCCCAATTTTTCCCCCCACCCCCCATTTTCCCCCTATTTACCCCCCTATCCCCTCTATTTACCCCCCTTTCCCCCCTTTTTGCCCCCCAGCACGTGCTACCCCCTTTTTTACCCCCCTTACCCCCCTTTTTTATCCTCCACCCCCTCATTTTCCCCCTATTTACCCCCTACCCCCTCTTTTTACCCCTGCCCCCCCAATTTACCCCCAGCCCCCCCTTTTTGTCCCCTTTAGCACATGCTACCCCCTTTTTTACCCCCTCTACCCCCTTTTTTACCCCCCTAACCCCCAATTTTTGCCCCCCACCCCCTCATTTTCCCCCTATTTACCCCCTACCCCCTCTTTTTACCCCTACTCTCCAATTTACCCCCTGTCCCCCCTTTTTGCCCCCCCAGCATGTGCTACCCCCTTTTTTACCCCCCTAACCCCAATTTTTACCCCCCACCCCACCATTTCCCCCTATTTACCCCCCGTCCCCTCTATTTTGCCCCCTGCTCCCATTTACCCCCTCTACCCCCTTTTTTACCCCCATATTTTTCCCCCCACCCCCTCATTTTCCCCCTATTTACCCCCCTGACCCCTCTTTTTGCGCCCCCAGCACGTGCTACCCCCTCTTTTACCCCCTCACCCTCCTTTTTTACCCCCCCAACCCCCAATTTTTACCTCCACCCCCCCATTTTCCCCCTATTTACCCCCCTGCCCCCCCATTTGCTCCTTCTACCCCCTTTTTTACCCCCATACCCCCATTTTTTGCCCCCCACCCCACCATTTGCCCTCTAGTAATCCCCTGCCCCCCCTTTTTGCCCCTCCAGCATGTGCTACCCCCTCTTTTACCCCCTCACCCTCCTTTTATACCCCCCAACCCCCATTTTTTGCCCCCCACCCCCTCATTTTCCCCCTATTTACCCCCTGCCCCCCCATTTACCCCCTCTACCCGCTTTTTTACCCCCTAACCCCCCATTTTTACCCCCCACCCCCTCGTTTTCCCCCTATTTACCCCCCTGCCCCCCCATTTACCCCCTCTACCCCCCTTTTTTACCCCCATTTTTTGCCCCCCACCCCCCCGTTTTCCCCCTATTTACCCCCCTGCCCCCCCATTTACCCCCTCTACCCGCTTTTTTACCACCTAACCCCCCATTTTTACCCCCCACCCCCTCATTTTCCCCCCATTTACCTCCCTGCCCCCCCATTTGCTCCCTCTACCCCCTTTTTTACCCCCCATACCCCATTTTTTGCCCCCCACCCCCCCATTTTCCCCCTATTTACCCCCTGCCCCCCCCAATTGTCCCCCTGCCCCCCCTTTTTGCCCCCCTCACCCCCCAGCAGACACTCCCGCACGTGTTGGGCCTCGTAGCGCAGCCCGGTGCCGTGGGGGAAGTTGGGGGCTCCGAGGTGGGGGGGGGGGGCAGGGGGAACACCTCCTGCTGCCCCCCGACCACCAGCTCCGTGGGGCAGTTCATGTGGCTGGGGAAACTGGGGGGGGGTGTCCCCAAAAAATAAAAAGGGGGGGAGGTCAAGGGGTGTCCCCAATTCCACCCCCCCCAGCCCATTCCTGCCCCCCCAGACCCCCAATTCTGCCCCCCATCCCATTCCTGCCCCCCCCAGACCCCCAATTCCACCCCCCATCCCATTCCTGCCCCCCCAGACCCCCAATTCCACCCCCGAATCCCATTCCTGCCCCCCCCAGACCCCCAATTCCACCCCCCCATCCCATTCCTGCCCCCCCAGACCCTCAATTCTGCCCCCCAGACCCCCAATTCCACCCCCCATCCCATTCCTGCCCCCCCAGCCCCCCAATTCCACCTCCCAGCCCCCCAATTCCACCCCCCCAGCCCCTTGCTGCCCCCCCAGCCCCCCAGTTCTGACCTCGGCCCAGCCCCGGGTCCCCCCCAGGGCCGCCCCCCCCGGCAGCGTCGCCGCCATCGAGCAGCTCAGCACGGCCTGACGCCTCCCGGGGAACTCGAGGGTCAGCGTCGCCGTCTCGTCCACCCCTGCCCCACACCAGGGGGGTCAGCCCCACACTTGGGGGGCAGAGACCCCTAGGGACCCCCCAGCCCCACACCTGGGGAGCAGAGACCCACTGGGACCCCCCAGGCCCCACTCTTGGGGGGCAGAGACCCACAGGGACCCCCCAGCCCCACACCTGGGGGACAGAGACCCACAGGGACCCCCCAGCCCCACACTTGGGGGGCAGAGACCCACAGGGACCCCCCAGGCCCCACTTTTGGGGGCAGAGACCCACAGGGACCCCCACACTTGGGGGGTCAGCACTGCAAAGCCCCCCCAGTGGGTCCCAGTTGCTCCCAGTCCTCTCCATTGCCCCTGTTACCCCTCCCAGCCCCCTCCCATTACCCTCCCAGTTCCCCTATTTCCCCTCCCGGTGGCTCCCAGTCCCCCCACTTCCCCTCCCAGTGCCTCCCAGTCCCCCCACTTCCCCTCCCAGTGGCTCCCAGTCCCCCCAATTCCCCTCCCAGTGGCTCCCAGTCCCCTCGATTGCCCTTATTACCCTTCCCAGTTCCTCCCAGTCCCCCCTGTTACCCCCCCAGTGGCTCCCAGTCCCCCTCCCAGTGGCTCCCAGTGCCCCCCCCGCCCTTACCCGTGGGGTGCAGGCAGCCCTGGGCGTGCAGGCGCAGGGGGGCCCCCCCCATGAGGGCGACGGCCATTTGCAGCCCGTACCCCCCCAGGTCGAGCAGGGCCCCCCCCCCGAGCTCCGGCTCTCGCAGACGCTCCACGTCCTCCATGGGGAAGGCCAGGGCCCCCCTCAAAAATTTGAGGTCCCCCAAGTCCCCCCCCTGGGCCAGAGCCCGGAGCCGCCGCCACGCCGGGAAGAAACGGGTCCAGAAACCCTGAAAATTTGGGGGGGGGGGTAAAAAGGGGGGTGGGAGGTGAATGGGGTAGGGAGGGGGAAAAGGGGGAGCTGGGGGGGTAAAAAGGGGGCTGGGAGGGGGTTAATGGGGGTTTGGGAGGGTAAAAAGGGAGTGAGGGAACTGGGATCACTGGGATGGGATCACTGGGAGCCCTGGGATCAGTGAGAGCGCTGGGATCGATGAGAGCTTTGGGATTGGGGCACTGGGAGCACTGGTGTGGGGGCACTGGGGGCACTGGGATCACTGGGATCACTGGTGTGGGGGCACTGGGAGCTCTGGGATCAATGAGAGCTCTGGGATCAGGTCACTGGGATCACTGGTGAGGGGGCACTGGGAGCACTGGGATCACGGATCGGTGAGAGCTCTGGGATCACTGATGTGGGGGCACTGGGAGCACTGGGATCACTGGTGAGGGGGCACTGGGATCACTGGGATCGCTGAGAGCTCTGGGATCGCTGGGTGCGGGGGCACTGGGGGCACTGGGGGCACTGGGAGAGCCGTTGGGTCTCGTCACCTCCATGAGGAAGACGCGGTGCCGCCGCGCGGGCCACCACGAGCTCTCGGACCTGCTGGGCGCTGAGGCCCATCGGCTTCTCCATGAGCACGGCCTTGCCCGCCGCCAGGAAGAGGAGCCCGGCCGGGAGGTGCTGGGGGTTCACGGTGCCCACGTAAACCACGTCTGGGGGGCGGCAAACGGCGGCTCAGGCCCTCCCACGCTCACTTTTTGGGGTCACTTCCGGTTTACCCCTCCCCCACACTCATTTTTTTGGGGGTATTTCCGGTTTACCCCTCCCCCACACTCACTTTTCGGGGTCACTTCCGGTTTACCCCTCCCCCACACTCACTTTTTTGGGTTCACTTCCGGTTTACCCCCTCCCCCACACTCACTTTTCGGGGTCACTTCCGGTTTACCCCTCCCCCACACTCTCATTTTTGGGGTCACTTCCGGTTTCACCCCTTCCCCACCCCATAAATCGAAGCCACTTCCGGTTAACCCTCCCCTCACGATTTAAGAGTCATTTCCGTCTAGTCACTTTCTCCCCTTCCCCTCCATCCGGGTCCCTCCTCACTCACTTCCGGTGCTCCCTCCCCACTCACTTCCGGTGCTCCCCTCCTCCCTCACTTCCGGTGTTCCCCTCCTCACTCACTTCCGGTGTTTCCCTTCTCACTCACTTCCGGTGTTCCCTCACTCACTTCCGGCGCTCCCCTCCCCACTCACTTCCGGTGCTCCCTCCTCACTCCCTTCCCGCGCTCCCTCGTCACTCACTTCCGGCGCTCCCCTCCCACTCATTTCCGGCGCTCCCCTCCCCACCCCACTTCCGCCTTCCCCCTCCTCACCCACTTCCGGGTCCTCCGCCATGTCGCTGTAGCCGCCGTACGCGCGCTTCACCCCGTGGCGCCGTGCGAAGGCCTCGGCCGGGAAAGCTCCCGCGCCGCCCACCGCCACCACCTGAGGCGGGGGGGCGACACGGGAAGGGGTGGGGGGGACACGGGGGGTGTGTGTGTGTCAGTTCCCCCCCCCCGGAACCCCCCTTCAACCCTGTGTCCGTCCCCCTATGCGCCCCCCCCCCGCCTGCTGCTCCCTCACCTTTAGTTCCCCCCATTCCCCCGCCCCCCCCATCAGCTCCAGGGACCCCCCCAATTCTCCTCCTTTACCCCCCCATTTTTTTAACCCCCCCCCCTCACCTGATGCTCCCGCGGGTCCAGGGTCCCCAGAGCCACCACGAAGTCGTGGCTGATCTTCCCCGCGGCGCAGATTGCCCCAACGCGTCGGGGGGGGGTCCCCGAGGGTTTGGGGGGGGTCCCCGGGGTTTTTAGGGGGGTCTCTGCACCCCCCGTTTCCAGGCTGGGGAGGAGGAGGCGCCTCCATCGCTGCTTCCAGCTCGGAGCTCGCACTGGTGAAACTGGGGGGGGCCCCCGTGGGAAAATGGGGTGTCGTTCCCCCCCCGCGTGGGAAGATGGAGCCCCGCCCGCCCCTCCCCCACCCACGCCGTGGGGTGGGGCGGGTCCCCTCCCAGTTAATCCCAGTGCATCCCAGTGCCCCCCCCGCCCCAGTGCATCCTGGAGCATCCCAGCCTCTCCCAGTACCCCCCAAGATCATCCCAGTCCCTCCCAGTGCCCCCCCAGTCTATACCGGAGCCTTTCCCAAATCTCCCAGTGGCCCCTCAGGGTCAAACTGGGGCTCCTCCCAGTTCATCCCAGTGTCCCCCCTGTTCAGACTGGAGTCTCGCAGTTCATCTCAGGTTCTCCCAGTGACCCCAGTCCCTCCCAAGTGCGCCCCCCCCGGCTTTACTGGGTCCCCTCCCAGTGCTCCCAGTGGCCCTCCAGAGCTCCCAGTGCCCCCCAGTCCCTCCCAGTGCTCCCTCCACCGCGTTTCCGCCATTAAGGAGGGGGCGTGGCCAATATGTAAATGAGCGAGGGGGGCGTGGCCAAGGAAGCTTTATTGTGGTGACGTCACCGGGGAGGCGGGACCGCGCGTTGCCTGGCAACGGGTGGGCGTGGCCTCGCGGGAGTCACGTGCCCTGTAGCTGGGATGAACCGGGAGGGGATCCAGTAGGGAATGGGGGGGGCACTGGGAGCACTGGGGGAGACATGATGAACTGGGAGCACTGGGAGGGGCTCCAGTATGGACTGGGGGGGGCACTGGGAGAGACATGGATGAACTGGAGCACTGGGAGGGGCTCCAGTATGGACTGAGGGGGCACTGGGAGAGACGTGGATGAACTGGGGAGCACTGGGAGGGGGCTCCAGTATGGACTGGGGGGGCACTGGGGAGGGGCTCCAGTATGGACTGGAAGAGGCCGCGAGGGGCGGGGCCATCACCCCCCCCGCTCCGTTGCCAGGCAACGCGGGGCCTTTCCCGCCTCCCAGCGAGTGGGCGTGGCCTCGGGGGGGCGGGAAGCAGCGGCGCGCGCCCATTGGTTGCTATGGGGGGGAGGGGGCCGCTCCGGGCGCTCCCATTGGTTCCTACGGGGGGCGGGTGGGCTCCCGGGCTCTCCCATTGGCTGCGCGGAGGGCGGGGTTGGGGTCGGGCGAGCCCATTGGCTGCTCGCCGGGGGGGGGGGGGGGGGGGTGTCCGGGCGAGTCCATTGGCTGAGCGGGGCGGGGGGGGGGGTCGCGCGGCGATGGCGGCGGCGCTGCGGGCGCGGGGCGGCGGAGCGGTGAGTGTGGGGGGGGGGGAGGGGCCCGCGACACCAGTAACACCAGTAACACCAGTAACACCAGTAACACCAGCGCCCCGCCCCAGTGCCGCCTCGGCACGCGCCGGGGGCCGCTCCCCCCCCGTGCCCCTCCCGGGCCGGGCTGGGGCTCCTCCCAGTGCCACCAGTTCATCCCAGGGCTCCCAGTACCCCTCCCAGTTCATCCCAGTGCCCTCCTAGTCCACTCTGGAGCCTCTCCCAGTGCTCCCAGTGCCCTCCCAGGCTTTACGGGAGCCACTCCCAGTGCTCCCAGTGCCTTTCCAGTCCCTTTCAGTGCCCTCCCAGTGCTCCCCAGTGCCCTCCCAGTCCCTTTCAATGCCCTCCCAGTGCCCCCAGTCCCTCTTAGCACCATCCCAGTGCTCCCAGTGCCCCCCTAGACTCTACTGGAGCCACTCCCAGCCTTCCCAGTGCTCCCAGTTCCGCCCCCAGTTCCTCTCAGTGCCCTCCCAGTGCTCCCAGCACCCTCCCAGTTCCCCCCAGTTCCACTCAATGCCCTCCCAGTGCTCCCAGTTCCCCCATAGACTCTACTGGGAGCCACTCCCAGTCCTCCCAGTGCCATCCCAGTCCCCCCCAATCCCTCCCAGTGCCCCCCAGTCCCTCTTAGCGCCATCCCAGTGCTCCCAGTGCCCTCCCAGTCCCCCCCAGTGCCTCCCAATGCCCTCCCCAGTGCTCCCAGTTCCCCCCTAGACTCTACTGGAGCCACTCCCTGCCCTCCCAGTGCTCCCAGTCCCCCCCCCAGTCCCTCTCAGTGCCATCCCAGTGCTCCCAGCACCCTCCCAGTTCCCCCCAGTGCCCTCCTAGTGCCCCCCCAGTCCCTCCCAGTGCTCCCAGTCCGTCCCCCAGTCCCTCTCAGTGCTATCCCATTGCTCCCAGCACCCTCCCAGTTCCCCCCAGTGCCCTCCTAGTGAGTCCGGTGTCCCCCCCAGGCCCTACTGGAGCCTCTCCCAGTGCTCCCAGTGCCCCCCCCGGCCCTACTAGAGCCTCTCCCAGCCCTCCCAGTGCCCCCGAGTCCCTCTTAGCGTCATCCCAGTGCTCCCAGTGCCCCCCCAGTCCCCCTTAGTCCCTCTCAATGCCCTCCCAGTGCTCCCAGTTCCCCCCTAGACTCTACTGGAGCCACTCCCAGTGCTCCCAGTTCCCCCCCCAGTCCCTCTCAGTGCCCTCCCAGTGTTCCCAGTGCCCTCCCAGTTCCTCATAGTGCCCTCCCAGTGCTCCCAGTGCCCCCCTAGACTCTACTGGAGCCACTCCCAGCCTTCCCAGTGCTCCCAGTTCCCCCCCCAGTTCCTCTCAGTGCCCTCCCAGTGCTCCCAGCACCCTTCCAGTTCCCCCCAGTGCCCCTCAGTCCCCCTCCCAGTGCTCCCAGTGCCCTCCCAGTCCCCCCCAGTGCCTCCCAATGCCCTCCCAGTGCTCCCAGTTCCCCCCTAGACTCTACTGGAGCCACTCCCAGTGCTCCCAGTTCCCCCCCAGTCCCTCTCAGTGCCCTCCCAGTGCTCCCAGTGCCCCCCCAGGCTCTACTGGAGTCACTTCAAGCCCTCCCAGTTCCCCCCAGTGCCTCTCAATGCCCTCCCAGTGCTCCCAGTTCCCCCTAGACTCTACTGGAGACACCCCCAGCCCTCCAGTGCTCCCAGTTCCCCCCCCCCAGTCCCCTCTCAGTGCCCTCCCAGTGCTCCCAGCACCCTCCCAGTTCCCCCAGTTCCCCCCAGTGCCCTCCTAGTGCCCCCCAGTCCCTCCCAGTGCCCCCCGCAGGCCCTACTGGAGCCTCTCCCAGTGCTCCCAGTGCTCCCAGTGCTCTCTCCGTCTTCACTGATGGCGGCCGGGGGGGTCAAAGTCCCAGGGTCGGGGATCAGGGAGGGGGCATGTGGGGGGCCCCTCCCCCCGCCCTCTCCAGCCCCGCCCTCCCCATGACTGGTCCCAAAACTGGGATAAACTGGGATAAACTGGGTTGGGGGGGACCCCTCTGATCCCCCCCCCCGCCCCCCCCCTCAAGATCTTCCAGGGGCTGCTGGGACCCCGACGCGGCTGCAGCAGCTTCAGGGTAAGGGGGGTGGGGGGGGAGAAAGTTTGGGGACCACCCCCCCCAGGGACCCCCCCAAACCTCCCTCAGCCCCCCAATTCCCCCCGCCCAGGACCCCCCTGAGCCCCCCCAGCCCCCCATTTCCCCCCCCCAGGAGCCCCTCAGCCCCCCAATTCCCCCCCCCCAAGACCCCCACTAACCCCCTCCAGCCCCCCAATTTCCCCCCCGAGACCCCCCCAGACCCCCCATTCCTCCCCTCCGGGACCCTTTTCACCCCCTCCAGCCCCTCTTTTCCCACCCTAGCCCCCCCAATTCCCCCCCCAGGCCCCCCCTGAGCCCCCCAGCTCCCCCATTTCCCCCTCAGGACCCCCCTGAGCCCCTCCAGCCCCCCATTTCCCCCCCCTGGAGCCCCCTAGCCCCCAGTTTCCCCTCCAAGCCCCCCCTCACTCCCCTCAGCCCCCCAATTTCCCCCCCCCAGACCCCCCCAGACCCCCCATTCCTCCCCTCCGGGACCCTTTTCACCCCCCTCCAGCCCCTCTTTTTCCCCCCCAGCCCCCCAGTTCCCCCCCCAGCCCCCCCCCCGAGC